>NW_027287316.1:78391366-78506366 GCF_022747635.1 Hetaerina americana
CTTTGTGGTCTGATCTACCTAAGTAGTGTGGGGCCATTATGATTCCTTCAGTGTCATAGTTAAACTCGTTTGTTCTGAACCTTTCTAAAAGTCTAAGCCTCGCTTGTTCTCTCCCCACTTCAAGTGGTTCCCAGCCTAAATCCCCTAAGAGACCTGTCACACTTGTGTTCTTATTATAACAATTTTTAACGAATCTAGCGGATTTTCTCTGGACTTTATCTAAATCTTTTTGCCAAATTTTCTCCCACGGATCCCAAATACTTGCGGCATAATCCAAACGAGGTCTAACTAGAGCAAAATAACACCTCTCTTTAACTTTTTCATTACATTTCCCCACCACCCGTTTTATGAAGCCAAGTTTCTTTAAAGCTGATCCGCATATTGTCCTGATATGTGCTCCCCATGAAAGGCGTGGTGTTAGAACGACCCCCAAATATTTAACTTGATTTGCCGTAGTCAATACTGAACCCTCTATTTTGTAGTTTATATCCTGTCCCTCGCTTCCTTTATTCCAAAATTTCAAAACTGCACATTTATCTATATTAAGTGTTAATCCCCATTTATTGCACCATTCCGAGATATTGTCTAAGTCTCTAGAGAGTAGCTCGCGATCTAGTTGGCTCCTTATTTCCCTGTATATCACCGTGTCGTCAGCAAATAACCTCATATTGCTACCAACGTGCGTGCTTAAGTCATTAATGTATATTAAGAACAGAAGAGGCCCTATTTCATCGGTGTCTTAAGCTAAAATTCGTTAAATCATTTTACATCTTAAAACTGTTTTCAATCATTTGCTTTTAGTCCAATGAAGAATCTCTTATCAAATGCATCAGTTTCGCAAATACTTGATTCTATAAATAAGGATCGGGGCTCGACCACATTTGGGAACCCGTGATCTACTGCTTCCAAGTGACTTCCAAGCAAGTGAACGAAGCAGGAGATAATGTTAGGTCAGCCGTAGGCATTGAAACGAATTGGGAGAAGTCTACAAGGGAAGAGTGGAATGCAAAGGAAATAATAAATCTTTATACACATACGTATCCATACTAAAAGACTGTACTTTTCCACAGACTTTTATTATAAGGTACAACGCGTTTCGCCGACTTGCGGTATCATCAGGTAAATATTTTCTTAACAGACAGTGCAAGAATAAAGTATAAACTCTCAGGACAGAGTGGGGGTGGGGAGGGGAAGGAGGGCCTGAGAGGGGTGGAGGCGATCAGGTGCGTTGAAGGGTTGGTTTTCCAGGCTTGTTTCTCGGAAAGGAGTTTAGGAGGGGGACAGAGAACGATTGCTCATTACTAAGGGTTGCGTTGGGGTTTGCCAAGTGCCTCCGTATCTCCATTAGCTCGAGAGCATTCATTTTTATTCCTTTTCTGTGTGTGCGTAATATTTCTGGGAAAGTATCACTGCTGTGGTCGAATCCGAGTAGGTGCTTAGCAAAAAGGGAATTGTTAATTTTAGTTTCATAACACCTGCGTGTGTTTCGGCATTTCTCCCTGTCTGACCGACATAAAAGGTGTTTGCAAATCTCGTATTTCAGTTTATAAATACCTGATTTACCATTGACTAGCAGTTTTGAGAGGGTTAGGGGTGAGTAAAAGGCTGCTTTGAGGGAGTTGGGTTGGCAGTTGGAAATCTTATATGATATATCTCCTAGAAATGGGATCGAGAACCAACTAAAATCTTGAGATACTGCGGACTGTGCGGAGGAAATACTATTCACGATAATACGAAATAATATTTACGTAATACAATACACCAACGATACACCGACTTGTTAATTTACCCGTAGCATTAAAAAATTTCAACCATGAGCTGTACATTATTATATCAATAGCATTATTCGATGGCTATAGTGTAAATATTGTCGCCAATCCCTTAAAGAAAACATTAAAATTCAAAGCTATTTCACAGCTATGCTCCCGTGGCCCAACACAAGAAAAGTCCAAAAAGTGGTGTCGTCTTCTGTTCGTGGGTGATATTTCTAATAAGATTGCCCGAAAATTCAATAACTCATTTCATAATCCGGAAATTCTGGGAAAAATCCTTCGCCGCAACAAAGACAAAGTAGAAGAACCCTTCTCACAATTTGGCATTGACAAGGTGAAGTGTTGTTCCTATGACATGAGCTGAACACTATGCCAGACCGGAAGAAGTGTCAAAACCAGAATAAAAGAGCAGGAAAGGTGCTGGAGGAATGACTCTTGGTGAAACTTCACTCCTAGCTAAGCATCTGCTACAATTATCCCACTCATGTAAATTTAATGCGGAAATTCTACACTATCAAAACATGGGCCAAATACTTACAAATAGATATTTTAGAGCAAATTGAAATTGTAAAATTAAATATGAATGTTCTTTTAAACGACAATAGTTTTAGAAACCACTCTCCTCTCCTCAGAATTTCGTTTCCACAGCAAATAGTGAACCTCCCTCTCTCTCCTATTGACGCCACCCTTCGCGTATTTTCCCATCCAACCACCCCCACTACCCTCCACTCTCCACATGTGTCGAACAACCCTTCCCCGATAATGTCCTTCTTAGAATCACTAATACCTCATCCCTCAACCTGCATATATCCCTTCTATGCCCCCTTCCCACTTGGCCCTTCTTTATTCTTGCCTCCTTCCTACCGCCAGGACACCGGCTACCTGACCACCGTCTTCTCAAATAATGATCACAAGTGCTTATGCCTCCCCCCCTCTCTTTTTACCTCTCCATTCATTTCTTTTCTCTGTTCCTTTGGGTTTTCCATATTTCCCCTGTTTGTCCCCCTCTTATCTTACTCCTCACCCTTTTCTTCCCTCCCCCCACATCCTCAAACAGCTTGATGTATCACATGTTGAATCTCGTCTTGTACCTGAAGTTGGTCCGATAAACTGAAACGCGTTGTTTATTTTATTTATTTATTTCATTTATTTCATTTATTTCATTTATTTCATTTATTTCATTTATTTTATTTATTTTATTTATTTATTTTATTTATTTATTTTATTTATTTATTTAGAATTAGTCCGAAAACAGCGCATTTTGGCCTTTACATCGAACTGTTAACAACGATAACAATGGTCACATTTACAAACACCCAAGCCCTAGATGTAGGGAAACTCACCCAGGCGGGAATCGAACCCGCGACCCTTGGAATGGCAGACGAGGACGTTACCCCGCCGCCACCGGGGTCGGCATTGTCGGTTGTACGTTACAAGTAGATCTGTGGAAAAGTCTGTGAAAAATCTGCTTCCACTACATCTCGCCTGAATCTGTTGAGCAATATAATACGATGGCAAACTACAATCTACATCTACATTGCGCCATTCAAGCCACCACCAGGGTGTTCGCTCGGAGGTGTGTTCACACAAGGAATGAAGTATCAATATCAAATGTTGCCTACCTGGTACTTGCTTAAGAAGTGTTTCATAATTCAAATGCTGTTTATATTTTTTTTAAAGCCTAAAATTACTGTATTCTACATCTACATCTACATAATATCCCACAAACTGCCGCAAGGGCGTTTGGCGGGGGTTGTTAGGACACCATCCGTAATTTAGGAAGAAAAAAAAAAAACCGCATGCAAAAACCACAAATTCATGCATCCACAAAAAAATATGGCATACATTCATGCAAGAACACTTACACCCCACACGCATGCAAACACTCAAACTACTGACTAACATACACATGCACCTACAAATATACCTAATATTTTTCCAATGTCTAATTTTGTCCTAACTTGTAAATTCAATGTTTTTAATATTTCTAAAGTGACCTCGGTTTCTTGCTATTATGATTTCTGATTTTTCGGGGAAATAATGAGTATTTGTATCTATCTGTACTGGAATCTATCTCCCTTATTTTATCTATGTGGTCTGATCTACCTAAGTAGTGTGGGGCCATTATAACTAATTCTTATATGCAATTTTATAATATATACCACATTTTTAATGCTTATATAAACATTACTTATTTTCGTTGAAAGTACTTGATATAAATGTGCGAGACGTGATACTGGCAAGCAGAAAAATAAAATCACAGTTGGAGAAACTAATAACAACCGCAACAGGATGGCATTCAGCATAACGACATTAATTCCACGGCACCAGAGTTGTTCTGCTACTCTGTCCTTCGTGACATATGTGATATTTAGACCTTTGTATTCAACGGATTATCTCTCTAAACTTATTTCCATGATTTAACTTACCGTGGTATGACGGTACATGAAATTTATTCTCAGAAACATTACAAATGAGACCTTTTTTTCTCCGCTTAAGTCTATTAAACATCAAATGGCTTCCGAATTCCTAAAAATACTATTTATCCCTAAGACTTCTGACTCTTTAAGTTTAAATGTCGAAGAATCCAACTGAGAGTGGATAAACGCGATATTCAACTCTACCCTAGTTAAGTAATTCATTCGTCGTATTATTATAATCAGCCAAGTATAGGTAGATGAATATACGTACGATTCCGCGAAAAATTATTCCAAAAGATATAATTTGAGTGGAAACTCAATAACCCATCGTTCAATTAGTCCCGGGACTAAAAAGGGAACATTTGTTTCGCAAAATTCCTATTTATTCATCAGCATAATCACCTTCAAGAGCTAAACATACAATCATCCAATGCTTTTCTAACTTTTCGATTCAATGCTTGTAAAACGATTTGTATAATTGTCCTCTCAAAAGAAGAAGCTTCAGTTGATCAGCGATGACTTCCTCATTCGAGCCTTTCTTCCTTCTTCATGTGCGGTCGTTTTTTTGCGATATCCTCCTTCAAAAGCTGCAAAAAATCAATATAATAGTCGCCATTGATCAATTTTCACTTTTCAATATAGTCGATGTAAATTATACCTTGAGCATCCCAAAATATATTCCGTTCAATAAGTTCCCGGACTTATTGAATTGTGGGTTGAAGGATCCACTCACAAATGTGCACATCCCTATTACTAGTGACAAGGAACACGTACAGCAAACCGAGCACATCGGAAACTAATGTCACTAAACGTAAAGTGTACTTATGCCTGATGATGGTTGTTAATAGCGGTGCGCCAGCCTCTACATTCCCAAATAGCTTCCATTATCGGCTGCACAGCCCATCGATTCAAAGGTACAGGAAAGGGGAGAGGATTTTGTAAACAGAATGAATGAAAAACACATTTTTTCAAGGATTTCAAGAGGATATTTTCCCCTTTTCCTAACCCTTTAGACACCCTTACTCTCCCTCATCACTTACCGGTTCCACCTGGTGCTTTCACCCACTGCCATACGCCTTTTCGGTGGATCGCTGGGTATTTGGGTGAATGAAATAATGAAGAATATGTAACCATGGGAATATGGTTGTAATAGTTCGTAAGGATTGTGTTCCTACCTCAATGCTTATCAAATCACACCCACATGAAGACGCGCATTACAAGACTTTGCCACGAACGACAAAGATTAAAAAGATCTACATAAACCCAAGCAATATACTAACTAGTCAGAGGCAGTAATTGCTGCGAAAAATTTAAGATGGAATCTTTCACTCTCATAGAATTTTTTTTTTATAAATATTATTTTTGAGGGCATTGATACTGAGCATTCATCATCAGCCCCATCATCCTACGTACGTTGCCGCATCACATATGATTGCCAAATTAGATCGCGTGCAGTGCAGAGGAGTAAGTTGGGTAAGACGATTTTATGATAAACTGAGCCACGTATCAAGATTATTAGAGGAACTAGGTCGGAGCGAAGGTTGAATTACAGATTAAATCTCTTGCATAAATTGGAAGGAGTTCTCTTAAGCAATGGTGTTCAAAATGTATTATTAGCTCCATCGCAGTCAAGTAGGAGAGATTAAGTAAATAAAATTATGTAGATTAAGTGAAGAAAAGATGAATTTAAGATTTCATTTTTCCCAGGAACGATAAGGGGTCAGAATGACGTTGACCGGACGCGCTAGGCGGGGCAAAAGTATTTTCCTTTTTTAGCACAATTCATCTAGTCTTTATCTTATCTAGTATCAATTGTAATTCTTTTTGCCTACGGCTCTTCTTGTATAGCTCACTCATGTAGCGTAGTGCATGCAACGGTAGTAGTTACGATCTACATTATTTAAAAAATAAAAATAATTAAGAAAAGCTTATCCTTGATGTTGCATTGGTAGTGTACAATCGCCCCCTGCCAAACACCCTAAAAAGAGGCTATTATGTTACAATGCGCATTCTGTTGTCGAAGGGCGCTTATTTAATCGGCTGTGCTTAAGTGGGCGGTTTTTATAAAAACATAACACATCGGAATTTTCGAATAATAATCAGAACATAATGCCAATATTTATTAGCACCGTTTATCGAAATTAGGGAAATATAGCATACACCAAAATAAAATACCCGCGATCCACCACAAAGGTGTGTGGCAGGGGTTGCAAGCACCAGCTGGGAAGGGTAATTATTACAATAGGATATGGGAGAGGGAGAAAAAGGGAGAAAGTATTCAGTACAGAACCTCAAATAACTTGCAAATTTATAAATATACTAGAAAGACATAGCTCTAAACAAGTGCCAATTCGCCTAATATATTAGCCCTTACATAGGCAAACCCCTAGATTAGAACTCTTGACCCTCGGGGTAGCCCGATGAACGAACGCTGTACCACGCAGACTATACCATAAAGCTCGAGGTTATTAATGTTGAGCGCACTCAAGGACGGCATTTACGGACACGGCGAAAATTCTGCCGCAGAATGCAGTGGGGGAAGAGGGACTTCCGATGTTGTCCGCCCCTGCTCAACCATGGGAGAGAGAGATAAAGGGCTGTTATGTTTCCTGAACCACCTACCCATGCGCGTCAGCGAGTCCACTCACGGCTTCCCGTATCTGCAGTTAATGCGCGGGAAGCCTATTTCGGCAGGGTTGTTGAAGTATTCCATTCGCAGGGTGGAAGTATATCACCGTTTGGTCCGAAAACTTTGGAGCCACTGAAATGGAAAGAAGAAAGCGTGACGCGCGGACCCTTCAAGTAAATTAACGGAGTGGGTTCCTTCTCTTCGGAAGAAAATCCCTTCGGGCGTTTAAGATTTGGATTTTCGACAGACGGAAATAAATCCGAGCGCTTATCGAATATGAGAGAAGCATGCCTCTTTAGAAATCTCAATGGACGGGATATCAGAATTTATTCAATGGACAAGGAAAATATCAACACTGAACAATACGTGCATCAACAAATATTCCAATGTTAATGTACATCTTCGAGCTGTACATATACAGTTGTTTTAGGTCTATGCGAGGTGAGATAGAAGGATATCGGGGATTACTGAAGGGATAATTATAGAATAATATACAGTGGAAAGGACGAGAGCCAATGAGGGGTTGCCATAACATTAAAATAAGAGGTAGGAAGAAGCGTAGACGACATAGAACAGGTAGCGGATAGAATACTACTAGTAGAGATAAAAGCAGAACCGACGAACTTAGTTATTGTTAGGGTTCACATGCCACCGAACAACCATACGGAAGAAGAGGACGATAGGATATACGATCAGTTAGAGGACATAATCTCAGGTGTTCCTGCAGGGAAAAATTTGATAGTGATGGGGGATTGGAATGCGACAGTAGGCGAAGGAAGAGATGGTGACGAGGTGGGGGACTATGGTTTAGGCTCGAGGAATGACCGCGGGGAGAAAGCAGTGCAGTTCTGCAGGAGATGGCGTTAGTCATCACCAACACTTGGTTTAGACACCACAAAAGACGCAGGTATACATGGAAAATGCCAGGTGACTCATAAAGGTATCAGCTAGATTATACTCTGGCTAGGCAAAGATTCAGGAACAGTTGTGACATTCGGAACACTACGTAGATGTATAATCCATATTTTAAAATAAATTTTCGACTTGGTGGAAAGTTAAGGAGTGATTGTTTTTGCTTTCGTTCAGACATTGATCGTTTCCGGTCTTTTAACTTGCACAATACATACTCTTCTACTTTGAAGGACGTAGTACGTAGACTAAGGAATGTACGGTACTGAGATCTTACTGTCAACGTACAGATGTCAGAGGGGAAGCAACCCTTAGTATTCGGATGCGTGCATTGCACACACAATAATGGCTTGACCTGTCTTGGCGTGGTGCTGGTCTATCGTTTCATCTACTTAATACCCCGCAAGCCGCCGCAAGGGTGGGTGGCGGGTGGTGTTAGGACACCACCCGTAATTTAGGAATAAAAGAAAATAAATCGCATCCAAAAGCCACAAATTCATACGTCCACAAAAAATGGCATGCATTCATTCGAGAACAATTAAAACCCACCCACATGCTAACACATAAACTACCAACTAGCATACACATTCACCTACAAATATACCTGATATCTTTTCAATGTTTAATTTTGTTCCGACTTGTAAATTCATTGTTTTTAATAATTCTAGCGTGACTCCGGTTTCTTACTATTATGGTTTATGTGGTTGAGTATTTCTTTTGCATTCCCTCCTACGTCTTGCACTTGAGAACATTTACAGTGGGTGAAATCTACACTCTTTTGGAAGTACCTCAGTAAATTATCTCTGAGTTGGACTCTTTTTTACACAAAACTCTCCTTATTAAGTCGAGACTACTACTGTCATTTTAAAATATAAGAATTGGTATAGGGTAGCTATTTTAAACTATATTAGCTTCAAATTCTGGAATTATTTGATGGCATAGGTATTATTAGTTCTGTTTCCGATTGGTCCTTTCGCCGTCATGTAATGGGAATAAGAATCAATTAAATGGAAATCATGTAGGTAATGGTATCATTTCTTTTTACAATTTAATGTTAAGATCCCATCCAGATGTAAATGTATGTATCAAATTCAATTTAAGGAAGTTAGCATTGTAAATATTATTATTTCGTCATTACATTAAGTTTCAATTCATTGTGTTTCTATTTCATCTAACTGGTTATATTTATGTAAATATTGCATTACTAAATGGTGCCCACAAATGGGAATTGTCTTTAGACCTCAATAAATGTTCGGTTGTACATTTATTTAAAAGATCAACGGGATTTGTGTACAGATTAGCTGGATTTGCCCTAGATGTAGTTGAAGCCTTGTACAGGGTTTTGTTCCCTTTTACGGGTGTGACCTAAAACCCCCCGCCACACACCTTTGTGGCGGCTTGTGGGGTAATATGTAGATCTAGATGCAAATCTACATTTTTTGCTAGCACGTACATGAATTCGCACGCCTTTTCCGGGGATTTTTGGCGAATGTTTTTTTGTCCTTTTCCCAACCCTTTAAAATATTTTCTTGCGCAGAATTTCAATACGTAGATGTAGATACCTTATCCTTTCCACCTGGTGTTTGCACCCCCTGCCACACACCTTTTTTATCGGAGTGCGGGGTAATTACACACGCGGAGGTTGTATTAGGTGAGCTCTATCCTTACCTATCGGTACGACCTACGGGTTGAACGTAATGTGGTAGGTTTAATCTTATTAGATATTTCACTGTTCAGTGTTGTAACCATGTTCATCAATTAACTATTCACATATTTGTTTGTCAACATCGAGTCTTGAAAAAAAAAACTCTCCCAAAGCGAGCGAAAGGAACGGGACGCCGCGGGATGTCCCAATCCATTGGGACGGCGAGAGGGGGGCCTTAAAGTGAGCGAAAGGAGAAAGGGAGGGTAAGAGAGGAGAAGGGGTGGGGGGTGGAGGGCGAGGGTGGAAGAGGAGAGGGGCTGGGCGGGGGCGGCGCGGTGTCGAGAGCAAACGACGCTGATTCCGGTGTGGAGCAAAGGGAAGGCGGAAGGAAGGAAGGAAGGCTGATGAGGGGCGAAGGGGGGAGGTGGGTGGGGGGGGTATTTTTTTATTTTCTCGGCGTAGATAAAAAAACAAACAAAAATTAGAGTGGTAGTGTTTGGGAAAGAAAGAAAAAAAGAAGAAAGAGAGAGAGGGAGATCACATGAAATGTGAATGAACGGAAGGAATTATGGGGAGAAAGAGAGAGAGAGAGAGAAAGTGGAGAGTCGGAATCAGAGACCAAGGGGAGAGGTGAGAGATAGAGAGAGGTGGTGTAGGGTAGCTAGGGGAGAGAGGGTGAAATGGGTGCTGTGCGAGTGATGGAAATCTTGAGGTGGGTGGTAGAAGGGATGGAAAGGTAAAAGGGGAGAAATGTGCAGGTGTGTGTGTGTGTGTGTTTGGATGGTGGGAAGGGGGCGAGGGGATGGAAGGAGAGGGTCGTTTTGAGGGGAGGGAGGGTGGGGATAGAGGGGGAGACTTTGAGGGATGAAGGGGATGGCATGTGCCACTTCCGAGGTGGGGAGGAGGCAGGGGGAGGGGGAGGAGGGGAGGGAGAGGGGCGGGAGGGGAAGTGGAACGGGTAGGAGGAGGCGAGTTCCTGCGTTGTTGATTGGCTGGTCGCGTGGTTACGAGAACCCGTTCCCTCTCACTATCTCCCTCCCTTCCCCTTTACCCCCCCTCTGACTCCTCCACCAACACACAAGGAGCCACCTAGCCACAGTACAGCGTAAGGTCGGTGCTCGCGTGGACATAATAAACACCACCGCAAGGAACGCCGCCTTCCCAACCGTTTCCCTTCACCTCCTTGCCCGAGTAGGCAGCGGAGATTGCGGGCGCCCGAAGCCGCTTAATTAACAGTTTGAAAACCCCTGCGTGGTTCACCCCTGCCCCGTTTCGTTTCCCTGGAGACCGCGACCCCCCCCGTGAGGCCACCCAGTTGTGAGGGGTCTTCGTAGGTGGACAGTGCTTCGTCTTCATCGCCGACCTCGTCCAAGAGAGTCGCAGTTCGATCGACGACTCGAGGCACGAGCGCATATTCCCGTGGGTCCTTCGTCCGCCCTTCCGGGTTGAGGATCGGCCCTGCACCACCGTCGTCACTGCAGGAGGACGGAGCCTGTAGCCGTAGGAGACGGGCTACTATTGCCGTGAGTGTCGCCCTTGAGGAGGAGGAACCGCAAGGCGAGATGACCAACGTCCGGAGGACCGTTATCAAGTGAGTAGTAGTGTTGTGTTAGCACGCACACACAGGGAGGGGGGGCGTGGCGGTGAGGGCGTCGAGTGGGGGGAGGGAGGGACGAGGAGATCGCAAAAGGGGGAAGAGAAAGCAAGGGGTGCGAGCACTTCGGCGCTACAACTTCGGATGATCGAAATTCGACCCATGCGATCTTGTCCATCCACTTAGGCCTCCGAATGGTGAAGACGTAAAATCCGCGCTTACATCTCTTGCGAAAATAACACACGAAGAGAATAAGATGTTGTACAAAATTTTGTATGCCCTGACTGGTATTTTTTGACCGGTTTCCAGGGTCCCGTGGGAGTCGCTTGCGGCGGGAGGCGGTACTTAGGAAAAAAAACTTGACATAAACAAAAATCTCTTCGGTTCCTCACTGCCTGATGCGAAATTCAAAAACACTAGTCCTCACTTATCCTAGTACAATACTACTGCCGTTCTGATCTCCTCGCGCCGCCGCAAATAAATGTTACTCTGGAAAAGCTTGAGAGAACCAGAAAGAATCGACCGAGTGCGACGTTCAATAACAAAATAATGGCTTTCCTTACCCCAAGTACGGAATAAATACTGTAAAATGTCAGCTGTTTTCCTCTACGTCAGAGTAGGATATCTATCTATACGTATATCTCACACGAACTTCTGGCGGTGAATATTATGCCTCCACCTTTCACCGACGGTCTTCCGGATGCGGTTAGGACCGACCCCGCGGACCAGATCCGCTTGGAACCTGGACCACAACTTAACACACTGATGCACAAACTTTGCCTATCAACTGGCCGCACAATACTCAGATTTTTTCCGAAAGTGTGGTCCGCATTAAGAACATTAACGGAAATATATATATATATATATATATATATATATATATATATATATATATATATATATATATATATATATATAAATTACTTCGTACACGTTAACTACTCTCTTACATCAACACGTAAGTCAATGAAGGAGGGGATCGAGATGGTGAGGTGGCTATCGTATTGGCTTCCCACCCAGAGGGCCCAGGTTCAAATCCCGGCGGTGTTGAATATTTTTCAGTGGTATCCCTATCCCTGCTTGAGGAGCTTTGTGGAGGGCACTTTGAGTGAGTACGCCGTCCGTCGGATGGGACGTTAAGCTGCGGACCCCTTGGCGCCTTTCGTAAAGATCAGGCTAATGCCGACGCCGGGTTTTTCTCCACCCTTCATCCTTTCCTGTCCATCCCCCATGGCGCAAATGACCTCAACTGTCGGTCGCCTCCCCTAAATACTACTACTACTCCATGAAGGAGATCAGATATCTGCATTATCAAAAACAAATTTAAGGATAAAATTTAGCTTTTTACTATTTCAATTAAAAATTATAATGCTCAATTTCAAATATCATTTAGTGTTTTTAATTGAGCATCGGCGTTTGTGGTTTGCGTAAAAATCAGTTGAGGCCCTAGAGTTGGCGTCAGAGGAAGGCTGTGCCCAAGGCTCTAACGAGTTTTTCCACTGAAACTAACAGAAAGATTTTTAAGGAATACGTACGGTCGTTCGCGTTAGAACACAAACGAATTGAAGTAAGGAAAAGCGTATTCAATTATTTAACGCTGGGAAAGTAATGACTTGAAATAAATGAGTGGGGGTAAGTTCATTTACCCCAATATGGCCTGTTAATTTCCGAAGTTAAGAAAACCGAGTCTTATATAAACATACGAATTTCACCAAGTGGGTCATCGGGAAGTGATCACTGCGGCGTGTGTGGCTTTATTGAGACACGAGCCGTCAGGGGGAGATATTGATATTTTTGACACCAATACCAAAAATAACCAGAGTTAACCATCGTGTTGGTCGACTCCGTGCGCATGAGGACATGAATCTCGTAACACACACCAACGAGGAAAATAACATATCACGGAAAGTGGAAGGATTGGGCATACCGTGATTATCCCTACTAAGCCACTTGTGGTTTTCTCAGAACCTCTAATCCGCTCAGGACTTTAAGGCGGACTGTGTTTGCCAATGGTGTCACGTGAAATACGCCGGGATTGAACACGCGAGTTATCCCGTCCACGTACACGTATTTCTAACGAGTGAATTTTTAATTTGCCATAGTTGCATGCATCCAGGATTTAGGAGATTGTTTTAATTGTTTGTGATAGCAGAATGCGAGTGAACAATATTTTTCTTTGAATGATGCCACAGAATACATATTGCATATAGCATTTTAGGCTTTTAAATTGACTGAGTAAATTGCACAAAAATCTCTTTCTTCCGACCCAAAAGTTTTGACTCATGCAAATTCGTATTTATTCTTAAGGTTCTGCAAAGATCGGAACTCGCGTGGAAGAATAAAAATATTAATGTGCAATCCACTTTTGCATTTAAATCGATAAATAAAATGAAGTGAGGGATGAAAATTTAAAAGATAATGTCTGCTTATGTTAATAACTTTTGGTCGACCTACAGTTGTGGTGCTCATAAAATATTTACTCGATATAAATAAATAAATTCTTATTTTAACGTTCGCTGGGATGGAACTAACCACCTTCCGATACTCAACCGTAATGCGTTGACAAAATATCTACGTTCAGAGATCTTCTAAATACTAAATCCTTCCGACTCAGAGCAATGCTTAAATTTGATCGTTTTGATATTTTAATCGACGTGCTTAAAATTGATCGTTTTGTTATATTTCACACTTTTTATTACAATTGAAACCAATGTATGACGATAGAAAGTGCATAATATTGTAGAGTGATTCATTTACAGCGCATAACGAGGTAGTCCAATGGGTAGAGTACTGGGATACTGACTGGAGGACCTAGGTTCGATTTAATCACGCACCTCTGGGCACCTTCAGCTTCAATCAAGTGGTGTGATTGTTTTCGGGTACCGCATCTGACAATGCACCAATTTCAGAGAGGAAAAATCATTCACCTTGACCCGGATTCGATCCCTGATCCCTCCACGTCCGGCCGAGTGCTTTAGCTAGTTAAACTATCGAGGCGTCCTCTTAAACTCTGATATTTTTTTTATTTACCATATCTTACTCGGCGACCATGGGTAGCCCAGGGAAAGGAACTGGACGCCATTTTTTCCCTGTTGATGCGTGAATTTTACACACGCCACATAGAGCTTATGGCAAGGAGAGCTCTAATATCACATATTAAGTGAACATTCGGATTGATGACTACGACGATAATTTACAACATCTCAAAATTCTACCACCTAAATATAAATTAAAGAGTCAAATTCATCGTGTTGCATTCTTAATGAAATGAAATGTTTGAAATTCTGAAACCAATTCTTTCGACTCGCATCCTGTAGTGGTGTTCCATTCGCATTGTCACGTGGTATTTCGTGACTCTGATGAGTGTCTCTCCCTCCCTCTCTCTCTCTCTGGCCATTCACGGAATTACTGTTATCTGCGGGGCATCAGTCAGCCGCGACCTACATTTCTTCTTTTTTTTCAATTTGGCTCAGGGCGATATTTTCAAATGCATTTATACAAACACGCATCGAAGTTTCTTCGGTTAAAATCTTATCGATGCCAACAGTAAAATAGCTGCTAACATACATCCTAATATTGAATAAAATATCTTAGATGCTAGCGATTTGATGAGACTCGTAAAAATGTTTAACTGATGCACGTGGTGGTCCAGTTGGTAACCGGAATACCCGGGTTCGATTCAGGCTGACGCCTCTGGACACGCTCGGCCACTCACCCGAGACGTGCTATTTTTCGAATACCAGATCTTTCTGGGAAACCACAGGTGACACAGGGGAAAGAAACTGCCCCTCCTGAAGCAGTAATTTCACACGCCAAATAGGGATAAGTAATACGTGAGCTCCATTCTCTTCTAATAACCCTAACTTCGAGTTTTTCACTCATCTTTCCAACAGTTATAATTAATGGGAATAACTGCATAGACACCGGCGAATTCTGCAATTTCCCAATTTTACTTCACTTCGGACGACTAGTGACAAGTGTATCTTAAGAACTTTGCTAAGAACGAGTGTTATCGAGCTAAGGAGAAGAAAATGGATTGAAATGAAAATAAAATGGAACGGGCCGTATAAGGGATGGGAACACACATAAATTCGTCATTTATGTGTGTGTGTTCCTATCTGTTTACCTTATACCTACTTCCATGTGAAAGAATATTTGTTCTAATATATATATATATATATGTGTGTGTGTGTGTGTGTGTGTGTGTGTGTGTGTATATGTATATATATATATATATATATATATATATATATATATATATATATATATATATATATATATAAACCGTACATTCATTGATTGTTGATGATGGTCAATTTTGTAGTGTTGGAGGGCAAGCGCCATGCCCAGTCAAAATTCATCCTCATTATTAATTAATGGGATATGACGCAAAAGTGGCTTTCAGGCAGTAATTAATCTTACGTTTAGGCAATATAAAAATGGCTAATTAAACCGCTAAAAATATCTAAGAAACGTCTCTTTTTCCCTAAAAATTGAAAAACCTACATGTTATCCCACATTGGAGAAAATGCTGCTCAATCCCCTTTCACACACAGAAATCATGTCATCATCAGAAATCATGTGATCAGAAATCATCATTAAAGTTTTTTACTAAAATTCCCAGCACGCTACAACATGGTGCTCCAAGGTCCGTAAGACTGGAGGAATCCGAAATCGCCGAAAATCTCATTGATTCAATTCATCCCACATCTCTCTCAACGTTTATTTATCCAAAGATGACTACGGCAAGCCCAGATCAATGGCGAAATAATCATTGCTTAACTCTTTTATTCTAACTCGCATTTTCTCCTTGAATATTGAGAAAGCAAACATTGCATGGAGCCGGAACGCCAATATTTTCTTCAACTCATGTTTATTTTTTTGTCGCAGAACTCGGAAGAAATTTCTTATTCGCGAAAGGTGTTCGCAAGTTCAGCGAACAAAATGAGGGGGATCGAATGCAGACTAACGCGGAACGGACAAATTATTTCGCTATTCACATCACGCGTTACGAATCGACTTCAAAGTTTTCACTCAAATGCCAACAGAAAGATTAGTGCAAAAAAATAAAAGAGGTTCACAAAAGAATTGCCGATCGCCAAGCGAACCCGACAAAGGAGCGGCGTGAGGGCGTACCGAAAGAGTGCGAGGGGACTTCCATTGTTGTCGGTTGAGTCGGCGCCTGCGCAGAGGGAACCTTGGGGAGAGCGAGCGAATGCATTCGTTTCCCCATCCACACCGGTGCATAAGTTGGAACTTATATGCGGGCGAATTTGTGTCATTCACAATTTCGTAATGTTTACTTACTGCTAAATTTTCAAACCATGTACTTATTCCCATGTTCGAATCTTTGAATCCTCTTGACTACCGTTCATACGCTAATCGTATGTTCACGTTGGCAGTAATATTTTACAATTAATGTCATTCCTTCATGTTGTATCTATGATGGATATGTAATATATGATGGGTTGATGATTAATTTTGAACCCTATTTGATTGGAATATATCGGATATCACTGACGATAAATAATTATTGATCCGAAATCATAGCGAAGGACATTATCAGAAATAAATTGTCCGCTTATTATTTATCAACCTCTAGAAATGATTCTACAAACATTGGTTTCGCTTTCGAATTTGCCACAGCCACTGTTTCATGAATTGAGAGTCACTTATCCCAATTCTATGCGCCAACTATATTTTAAATCACACATACTACATGTTCTACCCCTGAGTGCTCTTGACAATTCAATGTGTTTCCGTTTAGACGAGGACAGACAGAGTGAGAAGAGTTAGGGAGGGAAACTAGGTGTAGAAGGTTGGTGCGTTATGTCCCAGTAGATTGGATGACCTGGGTGACTTAGGCCACGATTTATCACCAAAATGGCGGACCAATATTATGCTTATCCAAGGAGAATGTCTTTCCGATCACTTTTCACCAATAATCTCGTAAATATTTTTAGACGGTCGCTTCCTTAAGGCAATCCGCGCCGTCATGCTGAGAACATCGGCTGATGATGTGGTGGTTCCGTGCCTCCCAGCGACGATCAATTCATCTCGGTTGCCAAGGTTACCACCACTGAATTCGAGCCTTAAAATGTGAGAGGGTGCAAAATAAACTATATTTAAAACATTCCTACATAAATTTACGTGGGTATTTCAACGCATGCATACGTATTTGACTCTCTAGTCGTTCACGAATTTAAGGGAACTTTTCTCTCCATAGCTTCTGGACTCTCCATCACCTTGAATCAAAAGAGGACAGATTGCTTCTTATGCAATTTTTTTTATTGATACCGTGCATTTGTTCATCCCAAATTGATGCAATATTCAAAAGACTAAGTATAAGTTTGAATTTTACAACGAGACCAAGTCTTTATTGTCTTCGTGCCACCCGTTTTCTAACTGGTTTCAGCATTATCCAGTGTACCTATAACTATGGTTGGTCGCGGTAGTCCAGGTGGTGGAGAGTTGGGCTACTGACCGGAGGGGCCCGGGTTCGATTCCCGTGCAAGGCACTCTGGGCACCTGCAGCTCTCCTCCTACCCTAATGAAGGTGCCTGATATTGAAGTGACTGGCTCAATATTGTCAATTATTTGCGTCAAGCGCCATCGTGGCAGTTTATTGGGTAAAATGAATTTGTACATAAATGACGCATGCGGTCGGAGGATATCTATTGAGGCACCAAGACTGGCATTCATATTGGGAAGTTCAGGGAAAGACACAGTGGACTTCGGTATTTGTCAAGGTCGCACGGATGAGACTGCAAAACCGTTTTCATTTTGCCAGCGCCCCCTTCCCCACCTCAAACGCCTCCCTCCCCTTTCCCCGACGTCCCGCCCACTCCCTGTCCGTCCCTGAACATGTCCCTGCGCCGATTTCACCTGTTGACGCCCGCCCGAGTGTGAGGCGCTTTTGAAATATTTTCAGTCGCGGGACTCAGGTGAGGTAACGCGGACATGTCGATTATTTGCTTTCTCGCCGTCTCTTGGCGGCGCATGCCTGGATCGCGAGGCGGCGTAGCTTCACACCCAACTCCCTCGCAATTGGTGATTCGCACTCCTTGGTCTACCATGGAGTATTGAGGGAGTCAAAGGCGGTGTGCGGATGGGATGCAGATGGAGGAGAGTCCAGGTTATGATATATATATATATATATATATATATAAACAAAAAAAATATATATATATATGTGGGTCGCGGTAGTCCAGTGGAGAGAGGTTCGAGTCCCGGTCAAGGAAATATTTTTACTCTTGTGATCCGTTCGATTCCGCCTTCCCCACCTCTATGTTGTTCGTCCTTTATGTGTGTTCCTATCCCTTTTCCTTATATCTGTTTCTGTATATATGAGTTCGCCGTTTGGCGGGATTTCGTGTTTGAATGTGTATATATATATATATATATATATATATATATATATATATATATATATATATATATATATATATATATATATATATATATATATGTATGCTGGATGTTGTGTTTTGCTAGGAGTCACAAAATGTTTATTTAGGAACTTTGTCCATTCAAAAACCTACCTTAACCGGTAGATTACCTTATAATAATAATTTATGCATGTATGTAAAAATATATTTTTTTTGGTAGGTGATGGTAGAGTTCACCCAGTACTAAGCCCGACTATATATATATATATATATATATATATATATATATATATATATATATATATATATATAATGGACAAACAATATAGAAACCACTTAGAAGATCACTCACACGTTATTTCTTCATCATTTCGACGGAATTCCGCTCCGTCTTCATCGGAAGATATAGAAGTAATGAAAGTGTTTCTATATTGTTTGTTGCTGTGCAATTTATTATTCGGCACTTCCGTGTTACGTCGACGAAATCATATATATATATATATATAATATATATATATATATATTACGTAAGTGCACTTCAGCAAATGACGATGGTAAAATGCTCAAGTTTGAGTTTTCAGTGTCCGACAACGCCAATGCAAGATTTTATTCATGCTCGTATGGCAGTGAAGGATGAACCACTGAATGAATTGTAGTCAAATGGTGCAGAAAAACACGTCGTTCTCACAGACTCACTGATATCATTTGCACCATTATATACCACCTGTAATATTGCTAATATAACAGCACTGACACAACTTTTTAAAAATTGATATCAGTTCATTGGTGGTCAAAACAAAAACAACTAAAACGCATGGTTTCATAAATAAGTTAGCAACACGTTTCATGAAGCAATTAGAACCTCTTTAGTGTACTTAAAAGCTGTTATATTCACGTAACATCCGCTTAAGAAATTAGCACCACTGGAAGTTACATTACACTTTTCAACACTTGTCATTAACACATGAATTTAGGTGACTCGTGCAGTCAAGGTCGAAACTCTTTTTTCGATCGATTTCGATTGGTCGAAAAAAATTTTCTAGTTGCGCGTTTCGTGCTTTCACCGGTTGCGTTCGCGTTGACCCATGACCCATGGTGACCATCTGAAGTCAAAGGTCGTTAAGAATTGGACCAATCACGGGTACGAACGAGCTCCTTTAAATTATCCCCCCACGTACGATCGCGGTTCGTATTACAGTACCATGTTTGATGAAAAATTCCCATGGCCTCCTAAACAATCTAACCTATTTCCAAAGAACAATGATATTCGAGATAAATGTTCCTATTAATACATTTTCTATAACAAACTCTTACAGCGCTATGTTTCAAAGAAGGCTTCTATTCTTACCTGGTTCAATTTTCCAGTGCTGAATGCCCCTGACCTGTAGTATGCTATGAGACACATTTTGACGAACTGCTTCCTTGTTTGCGACATAAGGTTCTTTCGACATTGAATATTTTCCTCTTCTTCTTGAACAACTTCTTAGCTTGAACTATTCTTTGCTTGATGTCGATCGAACTTCTTCCGTCCTAAGTCATACTACTCGCAATGTCGATGAAGGAATCCCCTCGCTCCAGTGTTATTTCACGAATTGCGATATCTGCCAACAGCTTTTCTCTTCCACACTAGGATTTCATTTTCCATGGCGCAGGAGGAGGATCTTCTGTAGATTAAATGGACAGGCAGAGAGAGGAACGAGAGTGTATACGCATAGAAAGACAGAAGAGGAAAGGACCATAAGGAGAAGTCTAGTACAAATAAGAAGTAGATGTATTCGAGGTCTCGCAAATTATTCGTACTCCTACATACATTGGTCGCTTGGATCATGCATATAAAATTCGGGAAATAGATGCCAGAACTAGCCGACTCAAGGACTCCTTCTTCCCACGGACAATACGGGATAGCAACTGCAGGGTTATAGATAGCAAAAATTCCACTTGCCACCCTCAGCGTCTAAAAAATAATTAGTTCTACTTAAATGCATGCTCTTCCACTAACCTTATGTGTTTTGCTATAATAACCCATTCTTTCCGAATGACCTCATTCGTGTTCTGTTCATCTGTTTTTCAGTCTCCCTTTCAATCCCTCGTCCCTCTCCACGGGGGGAAATTCCTGCTACCTGCAACGTTGGGTCGCATTCCCTGCCTTTTACAGACTCTTTGGGGGGTAGAGTGTTTCGTGGTGCATTTTCATGTGGTGTTTCAATTTCTTGCTTGTTTTGTCCTGGCTTGCGTGTTGTAGGATGGCTTTCGTGCTGCATCATGGGGTGCAGTTTTTTAGTTGTTTTGCGGTATATGTGCTTGCATGAGTATTGGATGAAGGGATTTTTGCATGAGTGTGTGCGCTGCTGTGGGTGTAATTTTCCGTGTTGTTTTTTTGCATGTGGTATTTTTCCTTTTTACGGTTGGTGACCTAACACCCCCCGCCACACGCCCTTGCGGCGGCTTGCGGGGCATTATGTAGATGTAGATGTATTGGGCACACCTTGAGCGACAATGGATTATTTTGTGTACATAATAGAATGGAAAATTTATGACAAGACGAGATGAGGAAGACTGAGAGACAAGTACATAGGAAACAAATTAATAAGGACATAAAATAGAGCACGTAATAGGGGGTGAAGGAATGAACACTGAATAGGGAAGAATGGAGGCCTGAAATGCATCAATCTTACGACTAAATACTAATCATAATGAATTAAATCTTCATAATCCATTTCGAACTCCACGAGTTTCATTCCTCTAATTCACTCAATTTATTTGATTAAAAATATTTAGGGACGATTCTGAACCAAACACCAGTCGAGAGACGAAGTAGTCAGTCTAATGGTCCGCGTTACATATAAAAAAAAACTCATAATGATTGGCTGAAATCAGTAGAGATCCATTGACTGAGATGAAAGTGAGATAATTCATGTTTGGATTATGTCCTTTCATGCAATGTGAATCTGCCTTAAGGGTAGAGGACTTCTCAAAAAAGAACGAGAAAATCTTCCATCTTACGGAGCTTTATGCAAGGGATGGGACGGAGATTTGGTTAATTCAGGGCCGGCCAGAGAAAGCTCTTTCGGACGAGAACCAGCATAGGAGGCAAAATGTAAGAGTGGTGAGATTATAATGGTTAATCCGTGTATTTTTTTATTCTCCGAGTTGGAGAAAAATTTGTTCCTTCGGTGTTGGATTCCGAGAAAGCTCTTGGGATCCCGCAGAAATGCCGGCGACCCTCATGCGAGGTGGTGTTTACCATCTCCCTGAGGCGCCCGGGGCTGTTTTTCAGTCAAGCGATAACACGAAGGAGATGTCTTATATTTTTAGGCACTGCCCCCTCCATCCCTCCCCTATACCACCATCCCCATAGTTGTCTCGAGGCCTGAGTCATTATTCCAACCTTCCTCGGGCTGTTTGCATGTAGGTGAGGGCAAGAAAGAGAAACTGAAGGACGTAAATACAACAATGGTTGACCAGATGCAGAGGTAGTTCTCGGGCTGGACTGCGTGAGAGACATTTTTGGCTCAACGTTTCTCTCCCGTTGCAGGGAGCGTCTTCAGGAGCGAAGTGGAAGACGCTCCCTGCAACGGGAGAGAAACGTTGAGCCAAAAATGTCTCTCACGCAGTCCAGCCCGAGAACTACCTCTGCATCTCTTAACAGCTGCGAAAGCCTACGATCTACAATGGTTGACCACTTGGGATACGAACCGTGTCCCAAGTGGTCTACTTTCGACATGTTTAAAATTATTCCGCAGTTGCTCTTTCGTTTTTTTTAATGTTTTCAACTAGTAGGATCTAAATTCAATTAATTTTGCCCAAACAGATGATTCATTATTAGTACAGATTAAACAGATTATTCATTATATTAGTATTACTATAATCGCTGGTGACACAAATCTACCGTCAATTGACTGGGACAACTACTGCGTAGGAAAATCTGCCAAAAACAGAGATTCATGCCAAGAACTCCTTCATATATTCACATAGGAGCACATATCAGGAGCACATATATCAGGAGCACATATATATAGGAGCACATATCAGGACAATATGCGGATCAGCTTTAAAGAAACTTGGCTTCATAAAACGGGTGGTGGGGAAATGTAATGAAAAAGTTAAAGAGAGGTGTTATTTTGCTCTAGTTAGACCTCATTTGGAATATGCCGCAAGTATTTGGGATCCGTGGGAGAAAATTTGGCAAAAAGAATTAGATAAAGTCCAGAGAAAATCCGCTAGATTCGTTAAAAATTGTTATGATAAAAACAGAAGTGTGACAGGTCTCTTAGGGGATTTAGGCTGGGAACCACTTGAAGTGGGGAGAGAACAAGCGAGGCTTAGACTTTTAGAAAGGTTCAGAACAAACGAGTTTAACTATGACACTGAAGGAATTATAATGGCCCCACACTACTTAGGTAGATCAGACCACAAAGATAAACTAAGGGAGATAGATTCCAAGACAGATAGGTACAAATACTCATTCTTTCCCCGAACAATCAGAAATCACAATAGTAAGAAACCGAAGTCACTTTAGAAATATTGAAAACATTGAATTTACAAGTCGCAGCAAAGTTAAACACTGCAAAGCTGTTAGGTATACCTTCAGGTGCATGTGTATGTAAAATGTAGATTGAGTGTTTGCATGTTTGTGGAGTGTAAGTGTTCATGCATGAATATATGCCATGTTTTTTTTATATATGATTTTGTCGTTATTGCATGCGGTTTTTTTTCTTTTTCTTTTTTAAATTACGGGTGGTGTCCTAGCACCCCCCGCCACACGCCCTTGCGGCGGCTTGCGGGGTATTAAGTAGATGTAGATGTAGATTATACAACATTCACTTACTAGATGGAAATCAACTGCGTGAATTCCGGCGTACGGTTACATCGACAGTTTACATGTACATCTACTTAATACCCCGCAAGCCGCCCCAAGGGCGTGTGGCGGAGGGTGTTACGGTACCACCCGTAATCAAGAAAAAAATAAACCACATGCAAAAGCCGTAAATTTATACAATCCACAGACAAAATATGGTATACATTCATACAAGAACACTTACACCCCACACACGTGCAAACAGTCAAACGACCAACTAACATACACATGCACCTACAAATATGACGCGGTGATCGACTTCGACGAGCTCCCGGCCTTCCTTAAACATTTTGTGCCACTCAAAAACTCTTGTGCGGCTTAAGGCATCATCTCCATAAGTCTGTTCAATGAGTTCAAGGGTCTCCGACGCGGATTTCCGGAGTTTAACGGAAAACTTCACAGCGTAGCGCTGCTCGACGGTGCGCTCCATGCTGGTACGACGACACCACAAACAATCACACGTCACAAAAATCCTGAATCTCCTGTCTCAACGCATGCTCGGAGGCTACTGAACTAAAGTGCGCCTGAGTGGTGGGGGACCCCTCTACCGAGCCGACCGGTCGGATCCCCATCCACCGCTCTGTTGAGGCTACAGCGAACCAGTGACGATACTTATTGTACGGACCCTGTGTCTGTACTGGAATCTCTCTCCCTTATTTCATCTTTGTGATCTGATCTACCTGGGTAGTGTGGGGTCATTATAATTCCTTTAGTGCCATTTTTATATTAGTTTCTTCGGAATCTTTCTAAAACTCTTAAGTCTCGCTTGTTCTCTTCGTATATCGAGTGACTCCCAGCCTAAATCCCCCAACAGGGTTTGAGGAGAGTGAGTGCTTGAAGGAGATAATTATTGTACGGATGTTTCCGTCCACTTATTGATTGGAATTTTTGTAGGAGACGTCACATTTGACAGCTGGAGAATACACATCGAGAAATCAATAGATGGAGAGAGAGTCATGACTGCGTTTTGGTTGAACTTCCCGTAGTTGGAGTTTTCGCTAATTATATTAACACTTGTGGCGCAAGGGGGAAATTTTACGTACGCTTTCAAAATCCAGCTCCGTCCAGGCAAACTGAGAGAGAAGGGAGTTCTAGTCATTGGCAGGAGACGAGGAGGAACCAATGAATCCTTTGGGAGGATAATATAGGATGATGTGAATTTAATCGCTCGTCTGGTATTTCTACATTTTTTACCACATATTGTGACAATTTTTTATGACAAATTACTCAAGTCATATTGGCGTCAATCCTATAGTATTTAATAATTAATTACTCTGCGAATTGCTTAAAACACTGCGCTTTGTTGCAGGAAATATTCGAAAAATAAAAAAGCAAAAGAATAATACTTTATTGCAGACAAACCGTTAGTGTTGTTTCAGGGCATATATTTAATGTGATTTCCTCAAAAAAGGATTTCGGTAACTTAAGGTGTACTTGAATTTTTATTGGGGATTGTTTAGTTTCCAACCTGGGGTACTTTATCAGGGTGCTTAATTGCAAACCACGTGGAAGGGAAGCGGACATTTTCACAATTAATTTATTGACAATAAGATGGACTGGGTTGATTTTAATGGCCCTGTAACGTTCGCTCCAGCTACTAAATTGCGATAAATACGAGGGTAGGCTGAAACCTGAGGCACACATGCTTGTAGACCACAAACAATATGACCTTCAGAAGGACTCCTGGTGGCATGTGGAAGTAACATTCCCCTTCAATACGCATGAGCAGGTTTGCTGTCAATTTGATTCTAAGTGACCGGCGAATCCCTCAAAAGCGTATCACAAATGTTATTCGGTAAGGTCGGAGGCTAGAAAGGTTTGGGGAAGAGAGGAAGTTGGGTTTCATCCTAAAAAGTCAGGACTAATGTATAGATGAGGGTTAATTAGATGACGGACGCCTTGATATTCGGCCTGAGGATATTCCACTTAAAACATCACAATAACACAATTAATCGTACAGTTTTAAAGAAAACTCCTGTACCTTAATCCCTTCCTAATTAGTGCATTTGGATTGCACGGGGAACAGTGATAAATTTCGGGAGACATTAACGAGAACAGGTAAAACCGTTCACCAATTTGGGAAATGTTTTGAATGAGGGTGATAAGAGTATAGCTGATATCAAAAGAAGAATTGCGTTAGGTAAATGGACGTCAGAAAAGAGGAGAAAGTTGATGATAAGTACCATAAGTAAATATATGATGAAAAAATAGTGAAAAAAGTCAATACGGAACGTATTTTCGTACGGCTCGGAAATTTAGTCGTTGAGACAAGTGGTTGGGCGTAGATTGAGATGCACTTTCTCCTTTATCTCGTTAACTTACTGTTCGGAAGACTGGGCTTTTGTTTCAGGGTCATAGCAGTAAACACGCATTTCATCTTAAGTTATGAACTTTTTAGAAAACTTGGGTCATCGTTCGTTGCTTGAAGCAAGTCCCCTGCAACCGCAGCACGGAATTCTTGAGGTTGAAGAGGCAAATCAGAACGCGACTAGACAGCTGATGACCATTCCGAAAAAGGAATTTGCTGATGGTTTTAACAAGTGGAAAAGACATCAAAATAAGTGTGTGAGGTCCGAAAGTGGAGTTCAGGGGGCTTCGGAAGGGGACTTCATTGTTCTAGGTACTCCGGAAAGGTTACAATATTTTTCTCAAAATCTCAGAAGTTTGGAAAAAAATAATGTAACCTTTACGGACAGACCTCGCATGTAGTCAGGATTTTCAAAAACTTTTGTTGTGAATAGTGAGTTATTTCATTTAGAAATTTTCTAGGCGGAGGAAGATTTCAGTTACAAGTTAAATTAGGGAGAAAGGTATCAGATCAGTAGGAACAGTTAACCAATATTGGAAGTGTTCTGGACCAATAAAATTAAAGTAGTGCGTGCGTCAGGAAAAGAATTGCGTTTGGACAAAAACGTTTTCGCAAGGAGAAGGGCGATGATGATGATGGAGGCGTTGAGTTGGATGGTTAGAGCAAGACTTAAGAAAACTTTGTAATTTAAGTTTGGAGTCGGACGGCAAAGGTGAAAATGGACGGAAAAGAAAACCGAAAAAGTAGGAGATAAGGTGGTGCAGAAGACAGGGCAAGGGGTTGGAAGAAATTCAAAGGAGACAAGAAAGTTGATTTTAGGGAATTTTGATTGGCAATTGCATGTTGAAGACTGTGATAGAGGGGAGGATGTTAGTAAAGCAATGTAGGGGTAGGAATAGGATAAGGATGTCGGACGGAATGAAGGGAGAAAAGAAGTATGTGGTATTAAAGATCGATTTGCTGTAGCGCCTCATTTCAGGTTGTGCTTTTTTTAGGAGATGCAAAGAAATGCATGTGATATTCAGCCTTCGTCCCTCAACAACCTATCTTAAACGTGAGAATACCATTAATAATAATGGCATGCAGTTTAAGGTTTATTTGTGCCACGTTCGTCACGAGTAAAATGTACCGTTGTACGCCAACCCAGGGTCAATGAAAAACCTACCCTAATCCGGTGGACTCATACTACTAAGAGTAATAACAATGTATGCAGTGTGACGCAGAGGTCACTTCCTGCTCCTCTCGCGTTCCTGAGAGGCCATGCCGGAGAGATGATAATGACGACTATACGAGTAGAAACTCTCTCTCTAGCCTCGTGGGCCATCCTAGCGCAAATTGGTTTCACTGGCGAAAGGTAACTTAGTTTTCGACGGAAGCTGGTCGCATTCCATTTCCGTTTCTCGTCCCCGCGCACTCCCATTCGCCACTCACACTAGCTCACCGCAGAAACGACAAAATTCCTCCCCGTCCGCCACGCCGACCTCCGTATACTTCCGTCGTTCGACCCAAGCGCCGGCCGCCCGCCTTAGGACTTAACGCTTTTTAAAACCCTTCTTCCAACGCCCCCTCTAGTGTCACACCACAACAGGATCAAGGCGCACCACTCCTGAAATGTTTCCAACGCTATGCAATTAGCCAACACCATTTATAACATATATATATATATATATATATATATATATATATATATATATATATATATATATATATATATATATATAAAATACATATATATATAATACACATATATATAATACATATATACACACATACACACTTAAACTAATTTTCTCTTGCTTTTGAGGCCAATGTCGCCAACATTATAATAGTAGATTATCGACGTAGGAATGTACCTATTTGTTTTTTTTTTGTTGCTGGATTTTGTAAAATTATATGACTTGATGCCATGTCGATCATATTCGATGCCTTCACAAACTGTACGTTTTTTAAAGATAGAATTATCCCTTCGGAATTGCTATAAGTTATTTAAAGCGTAGACACACGAACGATTTATTCAAGCTGTTAACCTTTGAAGTAGGTCATCAGCCAACGACTTCAGTTAGATTTATCAATCTGAAAATTATCAAACACCTGCCCTGGACCTTATCACTTCTAAGTATACCTTTTCGTACTCACTTGATCACTGCTCAGTCTTAAATTTTTTTGCTTTCCCTAATATCTGAATAAGTACCTATTCTTCTCCTCTCTCCAATTCGCAATCTAGCATTGTTATACAACGGCAATCAGCAATTAATTACTTCGAAATCATCTCTTCGTTTTGATCTTCCTGCCTTCTGTGAATTTCTCCCAATACCTACCAAATACTTCCATCTCCTTTTCTGCCTCCCCCTGTTTGTTAGAGATCCTTAATTTTTGCAAGAATCAAATGCCAGCTTAACATCTAAAATCATCCCATTCCCCCAAAGACTAAGATTCACAAGACAGCGACGACATAGAACAAATCTTTTCTTCGCGTCATTGAGCAGAAAAATAAAAAAACTTTCCTTTTTTTTAAGATGAAATGGAATAACGCGCCGAAAAACGTTTGCCGGAGGGTGTGACCGAGGGATTCCCACTCGCAGTCTTTGCGAAAACCACAACCCCAGTCGATTTTTATCAATTTAATTGATAACCTGATCGATCAGGTTTCTATTCTTGGGAATGAGACGGTGATAGGAAATTTCAACGCGGTTGGGAAGACGAACTTTTGATAATTTCCGGTACAATCCGGTTTCCGCACCTGGGACTCCATTCAATTGAATGGTTGTCACCTGCGCCTCTTTAAATCAGCGATCGAAAGAAGTGCAACCTGGCGCTATGAGATCCATCCGAGACGCATGGCCATGCACGCATTCGCGAGTTAAAACAACTCAAAACCCTCTGAAACTCAAGGAGTTTCTTTTAAGAAGTTTTCGACGTGTTTTGCAAGACACAAACATCCGCTGGTGTCAAATTTCTAACGTAAACAACGTATCACCCCAATTCAAACAGCTTCAATGAGTGGGAAATTTGGCAACGATGGACACCACTCCGGTCGAATCTAGATATGTTAGATGGAAAATTAACTCAATAAGCAGTGCTGAAAATTCGAATAAGTTATTGGTTGCGGAATATTCTTAAAGATTCAATCAAGAAACCACTTTAAAAAAAGTAGCTTGTATTTCGATTAATAATATTGGGCAAAATATTTTTTTTCTCACAAACATTCAAGACCGGTTCAAACTTTGATGTGGAGTTTACCTACGGTGTTACGGAGCGGAAACTTAGTCATTGATGTAGGGTAGTTGGCGTAGAATGGGTGATATTGAAATGTGGACGTGGAGGTGGATGGTAGGAGGCGAAGTGGACGAAAAGGAAAACGAACAAGGAAGTGTTAGACACGACAGAGGAGTAGAGATGATTATTGGGAGAAATCCAAAGAAGGTAGGAAAGATGGATGCAAAGCTTATTGATTGGAAGTGGGTTGCTGAAGACTGTAATGGAGGGGACACATGCTAGGCAAGTGAAGAAAGGTAAGGAATAGGAAAGGGATGTTGGACGGGATGAAGGGAGGAAGAAAGTGCACAGAAAAGGGACTTTGTTGTAGAGTAGGATGTTGGGTTGTGTTTTGTTAAGAGAAACAAGATATTTATTCGGTAGTTGTGCCCTTCCAAAACCTACCTTAGCCTAATAATAACAATTTAAAATATTACGTAGCTTCCTGCAGGGTGTGTGGCAGGGGGTGATTACATACCAGACTACTTTTGACCCAAAATACGTTTCCTTCTAGCGGCGTCGGAAAACGTTATTCTGATCTCTTATCGTTCGTGGGAAAAATGAAATATTAAATCTAACTGTTCTACACCTAATCTCCATAATTTTATTGACTAGACGTTTCCAACCGTTATAATACGGAGCCAATAGCACATTTTCAACACTATCGCCATAGAGACATCTTTCCTATGGAGACACTAACCCAGTGGAAAGGACCCGAGAGGATTTCACTCAACAGATACGCCGGGAAAGCACCAGATCTTTCATCAAAGAAAACCATTCGAGGTTGCCGTGGCAACACTAGCAAGATGGTGACGAGTGAGGTGCTGGTTGAATTGCCTTCGCTGGTTGACCGGAGGCGAAACATTACGATTTCGAATTTCGATCTTTTGCCTCGATCAGTTGGAGTGAAAGGACGGATACATTCGTGTCGTCCCGTTCGCTTGCTGCAATGATACATGGAATGAAAATGATTTCATGTACATCCTCAACATCACGAAATGTAACTGAAACTGATGCGGTGGGGTTGATATACGATACGCATTTAGTCGGAAGTACGTGCTTGAGCTGGAGATGATCGAATAAAAGAGGTGAGCTTTCGCCTGCCCTTTACGAAGCACATTTTTTTCCTTCGTCTCGACACCCGAGTCCAAAAATATCATTTTAAAACCGCTGCGCTTTTCACGTTGGTAACAATGGGTTTTTATGGCCCTTTTCTCTGCGACCAATCATCTCGATGAGTCAAAAAAACCTACAGAGATATGAACGGCATCACGGACATATTTATGACCGAATTTGTTCCCTATGAAATGAAAAAAAATTTAGATCGTAAACAGAAATCCCAGAAGGTCAAAGTCGGCGGGCAAAAAATAGCAAGGGAAAGCAGATTTCTAATACGTAGATAAAAATAAAGTTTTCACTTGAGCCAAATGATGTCAAAGGTATACGTGGTTTGTATACAAAGCATCGGGAAAGGTTTTGAAAAAATATATTCATTTCAGATATTTCTAAAGTTATTCTTCGAATTACATCCCTTGAGTGCTGACACACTTTTACCCTTGCGGCTTTCCCACGACTCCCTGGGCTTCCTGGTTGGCGGATTCCGGATGATCCTTAAGGTTAAATGCGTGCAAGCTTCCTTGACGACACTTAGGGTCCCCTAGGGTGGTGTCCTTAGAGGTAGGATTTCACTTATGGGAATATTAGTCGGGATTGTAATGGGGTTGGGGAATCGTCGTGATACCATTGCAGAAGGTCTTTTCCAAAATACACTCGGCGCTGTTCTTAGTCGTTGAGTTAAGTGCAGATCTTTCGCACAGACAAATTTTCAGTGATAATGGTGTATGGACTGTGAACTTATCAATTTCAATACGACGTCCATGATCATGTGCAATTTCAGCAACCGACGGTCTGAATTCAGCACTTCAAGTACACTTCAGGAAAATATTGTTATCGATACTTTTTATGCAAACCTTGTATATCATATAAGTGCCCACGCTGAAACTTCATATGATAGTTATTCACTTGTTTCACCCATCGACACAGTGATATCTAACCATTAACATTGCCATTGAGCTCTTTGCGGTCCCCTTACGAGGAAGACTGCCCGAGGCAAAAGGGGTGTACGCATACGTGTGTGTGCGTGCGTACGTGAGTGAAAAGATTAATAATTTCATTTCTAGATGTCATAGTTGAATTTTGATGCATTCACTATTCACCTTTATGATATTAACATTATCAGTCAAAAAAGATGAACACTGTTTATAAGTCCATAATACAACATAATGCGAAAATAATAACCTCTACTACATTAACCCACATTTAAACATGTTATAATTATTATTAGGTAATCTACCGGTTAAGGTAGGTTTTTCGATGGACATAATTACTAATTAAATAATTTGTGACCACTAGCAAAACACAATATCCTACTTTACATCAGGTCCCTCTTCATCTCTGAGTACTTTCTTCCTCCCTTCATCCCGTCCAACATCCCTATCCTGTTCCTTCCCTTTCCTCGTTTGCCTAACATTCTCCCCTCAATCACATTCTTCAACATTCCACTACCGGTCAATACCCCCTTCAGCCACTTTTCCTGCCTCCATAGGATTGCTCCCAACAAACCCCTCTCTTCGCCCAACATACCAAGTACTTCCTCGTTTGTTTTCTTCTCTGTCCATTTCACCTTCTCCATTCTTCTCCACACCCACATTTCAAAAGCCTCCAGTCTACGTCTATCCTCCTGCTTCAATGACCACGTTTCCGCACCGTACATAGCTACGCTCCTTATTAAAGTTTTTACGAGTCTTTTCTTAACATCCTTACTCAACGTCCCCGTCATCAACTCCCTCCTCCTTGTGAAAGCCTCTTTGCCTGGCGCAATTCTTCTCCTATGCTAATACCCTTCCTATCTCATCGTCGAGTATGCCTGGACCTAAGCTATCTTCCTCTACGTCTTGTTCCTTTTCTATGTCCAACTTTGTTGGTCGAAGTTCTTTACTATACACACACACACACACACATATATATATATATATATATATATATATATATATATATATATATATAGTGCGTATATGTATATACAGGCAACTAGCGCTGCTAGTGGTCTGGAGGCTATATTTCGCGTCATGGCCGGTAGATGACACTAGTACACTGGTTCGCGAATTTATTGTATAGGTTAATTAAACCTTAAAAAATCCTCTGCCAGGAGCACATATCATCGCTCCCGTCTGGACAGCTCTAGGGGTCACGGAATTCAGAATTGAAGTAGGGTTTATTGTATTGTCGATTGTCAGGTTGTGTTTTACTTACACCTTGCCCATTTAGTTTGGTATACTCCCCCTGCCACGCACCTTTTTGCTGGATCTCGGAGCATTTATGTAGTAAATAATTATCTACATACCATTCATGGCGTTCGGAAGAGGTGCCGTGGACTGATTTTTGTCTACTCAAGGAATTTAATCTCTGTCATCAATTTCCACCATACTGTGCCTTACTTGCATAATTATTCGATCGTTGCTCGCATGATAAATATCGAGTGCATCGAATTCACATTTTACAATGACCAACGCATTCCTCATCCAATTTATGACCTTATTTTTCAACTTTATTTATTTTAATTTATTTATATTGCGTATCAAACCTTAATATTAATGTTTCGACTCGGGGCATAGTGGAGTAATTCGATATTCGATGTCTCGATATTTTCGATAATTTACCATAATACTATCTGGCTTGCATCGTAACAGTGATGATAAGCATATTTATTCATCCCTACGGCTTGTGGTCAAATTTTTTTGTTGCTGATTCCTAGATTTTGCTCAGACGAGTCGCAAAGCTCAGGAAGTTGAGGAAACCGCACATATTTTGGATTGCCAAATTAATTATTCGACATTCATGTCGTATGAGGTCTAAAGGACTTTATTTTATCTTTCTTGATTATTTTGTGGTGCTGTTCATGGAGGTACGCACATCTATTTTACATTTTCATACAAAAAACTAAAATATAACTACTGCCCCAATCTGTTGTGATTGACTTGTTTGCGGAACCACTCGCAAATACTTCGTTGATTCAAACACACAACTGGTCGAGAGCTTATTTTGGCGCCGATAAACTTAAAACGACGTTTAAAAAATCCACGGAACCTGTGTTGATTTACTCTTGATTTATTTGGCAGTAAAGTGGTGAGAGAATAAGAAATAAAAAAATGCAGATGTTTCCGAAACATTTCTGCGAGATATGTAAAAACTTTAGAGAAGTGAATTGTCATTCAATTAAATATTTTATGAAACGCTTTCATTTATTTATAATATTTTTGTAAATAGTTTGCGTATAATCACGAATTAGAATATTATTTTTCTTTCATCAAAGTGTCACAAATTTTTTTTGACGGCGTATCGCATGAATACCAATAATTTCATATCTCTCGTATATTCGCAAAAAAATTTAAAGAAACGTACCTACATTCACGAAGCATTTGATTCATTCGTATTTTTATTTTATTTGTTTTTATTTTTGTTTCTTACTATAGGATTTGTTATATTTTGAAAACATTTAGGTTGCAATGCATATGTTATGGGAATTGTCGAAGAGAGGTTTTGATTATTATGCATAATCTGATACAAACAATTCGTCTTTCGAATAATTGGATTTAAAAAAATATTTGCTTATCTATTACCCTGCGCATGCCACAAAAGACCAACTACATGCCGGTGATTTCACCGACTACCAATGCGTCCATCTGCCCCTTGGATGATTCAGGGTTGCCACCGATGTTGACACCAACAGCCCATGCACACACGACTTGATAAGGCCGAGTGGACATTCGACCTCCGAAGCCGCGCTTCTCCCAAAACGGTAGAAAACGAAGCGAAAACATCGGCTCTTCGATCTTCGTCGTCCGCCCGCCTCCCCCGAACCCTCACCACCCCCCGCCCCCACGCGCTGCTCTTTTGTTTCCCTCCCCGCCCCAACGAGGGATCTATTTTCGCGCTCCCGAGACATGCTGCCTCGCGCACGGCCAAAACGAACGAACCCCCCCCCCCCCACTCATCCCCCTTTCAAATCCAAAACACCACCTTCAACCCTCCCCGCGAATTCTCGTCCCGGAAGGGCTAGGGGCACAGAGAGAAAGAGACAGATAATGATGGATGGATGGACAGATAATGACCCTTATTTCTGGGACGAGATTGAGACTTCAAAGAGTCTCAAATATGTCACCTAACCCCTTGTAATCACTCTGCCATTATGTATCCCTTAAATACATTGGTTCACTGGTTATGTTATTGATATTTTTTATCTGCTCTAAATATACTTAATTACGAACTAGGGGTAAGCGTAGATAGGTGAGGATGATGTTTTTACATTGAAACCTAAGCTTTATAAAAATATACGCCAAACAGTAGAATATTACAGTTATATTAATTGTAATGAAAAAGTTAAAGAGAGGTGTAATTTTGCTCTAGTTAGACCTCATTTGGAATATGCCGCAAGTATTTGGGATCCGTGGGAGAAAAGTTGGCAAAAAGAATTAGATAAAGTACAGAGAAAATCCGCTAGATTCGTTAAAAGTTGTTATGATAAAAACACAAGTGTGACAGGTCTCTTAGGGGATTTAGGCTGGGAACCACTTGAAGTGCGGAGAGAACAAGCGAGGCTTAGACTTTTAGAAAGGTTCAGAACGAACGAGTTTAACTATGACACTGAAGGAATTATAATGGCCCCACACTACTTAGGTAGATCAGACCACAAAGATAAACTAAGGGAGATAGATTCCAGGACAGATAGGTACAAATACTCATTCTTTCCCCGAACAATCAGAAATCACAATAGTAAGAAACCGAAGTCACTTTAGAAATATTGAAAACATTGAATTTACAAGTCGCAGCAAAGTTAAACACTGCAAAGCTGTTAGGTATACCTTCAGGTGCATGTGAATGTAAAATGTAGATTGAGTGTTTGCATGTTTGTGGAGTGTAAGTGTTCATGCATGAATATATGCCATGTTTTTTTTTATATATGATTTTGTCGTTATTGCATGCGGTTTTTTTTTCTTTTACTTTTTTAAATTACGGGTGGTGTCCTAGCACCCCCCGCCACACGCCCTTGCGGCGGCTTGCGGGGTATTAAGTAGATGTAGATGTATATTACTATTGTTTCAACACCACACAATAATAATGGAATATTTGAAATGTATATCACTTCAAGAGTACGTTATATATGTTTATAATATTTATAATACATATAAATATATAAATATATATATATATAATATAGAGATGATTTCGTCCAAGTAACATGGAAGTGTTTAATAAAAATCCTGGACAGTAACAAACAATATAAGAACACATAAAAAGAACACACACACGTTATTCCTTAATAATTTAGACGGACGGAAGAAAAAGTAGTACTCAGGACTACTTTTTCATCTGAAGAAACCGGAGCTATATTCCGTCGAAATTATTAAGAAATAACGTCACGTGTGAGTGTTCTTTTTATGTACTCTTCTATTGTTTGTTACTGTCCAAGTTATATATATATATATATATATATATATATATAAATACAGATGTAGATTTTTAAACCATAGAAACACAAAGAAAGGATACTCACATATGTTGTTTTGACGTTTTGACGGCACGGCCGTCGTCATCAGAATGACGACGGTGGTGTCATCTGATATATATATATATATATATATATATATATATATACATATCCTGGTAAATACATATTTATATATGCATATGCATATATATATATATATATATATATATATATATATATATATATATATATATATATATATACCAGTATATGTACATATATTAGTTTATACACAAACACACAGGGTGTATACATATCATGCAAATTGATGCTTTCTTGTGCTGTGCTTGTGTGTATAATGCTTCATGCCGAGTTTTGTGCTTCTCTTATTGCCACTCCTAGATATAAGTTTAATATGCGGTTAAAACAACTGGAAGTTCTGCAAAGTTTCCCTTCGGCACAGGCGTGCGCCGACCGATGCGAGGACAGGTGTCGGGCATTTATAAAAGAGAGCTTGGAAATCATTTGCATTGACCTTCGAGAAACATTCAAACTAGAAGATTTGCAGCCAAGACCATGACCATGAGATAGCCAACGTTGTCACTTGCGTGGGTTTCTTAGCTAATGCATCCCCGCAAACGCTAACGAGTAAAATTAATGCTATCGTCTCTCAAAGAATTATTATACGCAGTAAGAAGGATTATTACTACATGCAACCGGCGATTCAATATGAGCAAATATAGGAAATAAGCTGAAAAATTAAATACATAGTGCATTTAATTTTTCCTATTTTCCTATTTTTCCTATTTTCCTATTTTTCCTATATTTCCTTTATTTGTATTCCTATAGCTATATCGATCGTTATAGTTGACGAGTTTTCTCGGTATGGGAATGGGTCCACTGCGGGAAAATGTCTTCCCAATTATGCTCTTCGTTTTTTATTAAAAATGTATAAGAGTGATATTCTGTCATGAGATAATGTTAGGGTATCTGGAAAACTGATTTATTATTATTAGTTTATCGTTTCAGTTAGGTTTGGATAAACACAGTCTGAACACTACATTTCTAATCCTCGCATAACACGAGACAGACTTCATTCCTCCCTTGATTTCCGCGAACCTCCCCACCCTATTCCTACGCCTTCTTCCTCGTTTCCCAAACATTCTCTCCTCCATCACAGTCTTCTAAAATCCCATTTCCAATCATAATGCTCACCATCCATCTTCCCTCCCTCCTTATGATTTCTCCAAACAATCCCCTCTCCTTCCAAACCATACTTATCACTTCCTCGTTTGTGTTTTTTTTTGTCCTGTCCACTGACCTTCCCTATCCTTCTCCACGCCCACATTTGCACATAAGTTGCCAAATCAAAGCCTATCACCCTGCTTCAACAACGACCATGTGAATTTGATTTAGAGAGAAATTTCTTCAAAAATCGAAGAATATAATATTTAACAGATTCAGGCAAGATCTAGAAGAAGTTCGTCATTATGAGAAAAACAAAATGTTTGCACTTTTCCACAGATTTATTGTGACGTAGTACAACGCTTTTCATTTAATCGAACCGTCTTCAGGCACAAGACGATTCCGAAGACGGTTCGTTGGACTGAAACGCGTTGTACTACGTTACAATAAATCTGCGTAAAAGTGCAAAGATTTTTTTTTCTCATGATACAATATTCGGTCCATTTCGGAGCGAAATTCATCAGATTGGCAAAACTTTTAAATAATAAAATGAGTGTTTACTATTACTCATTTATTAAAATGTTGAATATCAAACGATGAATTTGCAATCGGCAATGCTTATTCGCTGTTCAGGCCAGATATGTAACAACCACGTCATCGAGCGAAATATTAACATCGGAGCCAAGTTGTCCCTCAAAGGTGACGTAGCACTTCCGCGCGCGCGCACACACACACACGCACACAGAACAGCGGCAAATGTGTGTTTCGGAGGGGATGAACATCTTCCCAAGGCGGCGCGCGGGTCGTTAGGACATCTCCAACAGCGTAGTTTTAGCACGAGCTGATCACATGACGTGGTGTTCCTTGTTGTGCTCCGCTGGTTCATAGCGACCGATGGGATTGACTCGAGGAGCACGAGAACAACCCCCTCGCCTTCAGGGAGGGATGAGAATCTTTTCTTGGAGGGCACCCCTGCGCCAATATAACCGCCCACGTGAGCCACTGCAGGTTATGCGGGGAGGGTTATTAGAGAGCACTCGCCACTAAGGGCGGCGCGCGTATTTGTGACTCATGCCCTGGATCAGACAGCGCGGCTTCCAATCTCCCCTTCATCCCCTCCGAAGCGAGCGAGCTCCAGGGGTCTCCTCGAAAGAACGGCGCGGAAATAGATCGCGGGAAAAATTCACCCTCTTACGCCATTCGGATCGGCTCTTTGATTTTTAAGTCTCGTGCATTCTAGCAGTAAAGGAGCTGTGTGATTTGCTTGGAATTCAGCGTCTAACCACGTTTTAATACCTAAACATATGAGATAGAAACATTAAAATGAACGGAAAGCTAATGAAATCTAAGGCAACAGGAAAGACAGTGTTATATTATTATTAATAAAACTCACATGTGCAGATAGACAATGTCAGGTGGCACACAAGTCCCAAGTATTACAATCAAACTTGCCTCAGGAAAAATAACATAATATCTCAAATCCAATCAATATCACGAAAGATAATATATCATTATATATAGATGGAAAGACGGTAGGCAAGACAAGATGGGGATATATATATATATATATATATATCTCCCCATATTATATATATATATATATAATATGTAGTCGCGACTCCGACTTTTCCCAAAATTCCTGTACTTGTCTTTTATACGTGTTCCCATCCCTTTTACTCACATCTATATCCATGCGGATGAATGTATTCACTATTTGGTGGGTTTTCGTGTTTGTTGTATGTGTGTGTGTATGTATATATATATATATATATATATATATATATATATATATATATATATATATATATATATATATACACACACATTGCATGTATTCATTCGCATGGAAATAGGTGTAATGAAAAGGATAGCTTAGAGCATCGGCCCGGCAAGTCGAAAGATCCAGTGTTAAGGAAATATTTTTGCCCTTGTGATTTGCTCAATTCCACCCTGCCCACCTCTCCTGTATTCGGCTTTTATGTGTGTTCCTATCCCTTTTCCTTGTATCTATTTCCATGTGAATGAGTGTACATAATTCTCTTCCTTGAGAAAGGTAGCTTGTACCGCCGAAAATTTGAAAACTATTGAGTTCCCTTTCTTTTTTTTTGTGTTTCTGTGTGTTTGTCTTTGTCCGCTAGCGCTAACTTCATATGTACTATTATTCACATCCGTGAGACCTTCATTTATAATTTAATAATATAATTTAATGATATTATTTTCATGTACGTATATATGTATATAAATATATATATATATATATATATATATATATATATATATATATATATATATATATATATAATTTAGAAGATCCCGATTCATACAATGTAGATTCTGGCGTGATGTGGTGGAGTCGGTTAACAGAGACAAAGTAAAACACAATTTGACACTTAAAAAAGTGAAAAATTGCAATATTTTTTCTCTGTTTCTGTTATTTTTATTCGTGTTTTAATGAGTGCATTTACTACCCTGCCTCAGATGAATGCACAGGGTGTGGAGCAAAACTTTCAAATCAGCAAATTATCCTACCTCATCCTGTATTTTTACCAAAAATAATGAATCATTGTGCCATTGTTTTTTTTATTGTTGGCATTCATTAACGCTCTCCTCAATGGGTCATAAAACCAGTGGATATGCGTGGCTATAACAGCACATTTCCTGTGCCTTGAAGCATGTGTTTCCAAGAAGTACGTGACGTCATCAGCCAGTTGCTAAACGAGTGACTATCGGGAATTGAAGAGGGTTTTTTTGCGATAAAATCACCGCCGGTTGCTCACCTGCTAGCAAAATTTCAATCAGTTCAATTACTTCCGCAAAAAAATAAGGTTCACTACACTCTGATTCATCGCGAAACGGTATTAAACGACTCGTGGTTTCACCCGGGATTTTGATTAATGCATCTGGAGATAGCGTGGACATTTTTTGCCATTGGCGAACTCTAAAACTGTACCTTTTTTCTCAGACAATAAGACGGCTTAAGGCCAGAGTTTCCTATGCGTTTGCACGTAATCGGCTTCGATATTCTACGTTAGTCTGTGTTCTAAAGGGAGGTGTCTCGTAGGTATAGAAATTATACGCTGCTTGGCTGTCACTTTAAAACAAACAATTTTGTATTGAAAAAATATTATATCGTAATTTTTATTGCTTTATTTCTGGAATATTTATTTACAAAAAAAACTCATTTTGTCATGTTTCTAAGTTCTAAACAAAGGTCCGTATAATTTATGGAAAAATGATGTAAAATAAAAAAATCAAATCCTTCAGTTAAGGTGCTCCACCCGGAGGAGCATTTGACTGGGGTGGAGACACCTTTCCCCTAGGTTTAAGATTTTGAATGAATTTCGGAGCGAAATTTAATTTCAGATCAAATATCTTGCATTAATTGGCCGGTCATCTCTTTAGCACAATTGCATTATTAGCTTCATCGCACTACGGTAGAAGAAACCATATCAATTAGAATAGAGAAGAACAGATTGAAGATGTTATTTTTAGTTTCGTTCGTCGCCATCTTTCTAGTGTTGCTACGGCAACCTCGAATGTTTTTCTTCGATGGGTCTGAATTTAATTTCGATCTGGTGCTTCCCCTGCGTACCTGTTGAGTGAAATCCTCTCGGGTCTCTTCCGCTGAGTTATTGTCTCCAGAGCTACCTAAATTGGAAGGATTCCCCTGTGGCGATAGTGTTGAAAATATGTTATTAGCTCCTTCTTATAACGGTAGGAGAAGTCAAGTAAACAAAACTAGGAAGGTTAAGTGTAGAACAGTTAGATTTAATATTTCATTTTTCCCACAAATGATAAGAAATCAGAATAACGTTATCCTTCCTCGCTTGGGTAGAAATGTATTTTGTGTCAAAAGTAGACTGGTATGTAATCACCCCCTGCCACACACCCTAGCAGTGGTTTTCAGGATATCGTGTGTACAAGGTGTATTTCCACTTTTGTCAAATTAGCGGCGAAGATATGCATTCAAACTGCCATGAGAACTAAAACTCGAGATATTGGCAATGCATGAAAAATAGATCATTTCAGACTTCCAAAAAGAATAAGAAAGGGGTAGAATATTGTTTATTATGTTAAGGGTTAAATTGCCTTTAAAGCAAACAAGATAAGGAGAAAGAGAATGAAAACCGAACCAAATTTTTTAAATATTGCATTGGATATTCTTTGAATTTACGAAAATATTTGCGAATGAAATAACTGTGAGGATAACGAAATGTGACAATTCAATAATCTACCTTAACAGGTAGATTATTTAATTATAATATATATTATATGTCAAATTCACGGTAGATAATCGGGTATGCTTAAAATAAAGTCTCCGTCATAATGTAGAGGAAATTCAATTTTATTTTAAATGGTAAATTGCTGACGAGTCTCGTGAAAAGTAAGAACCCAAATGGCCTGTTCGCAAATTACGAAACTAGTTTAGCACAGTGGTCCGTTCGCGAATTCTTATCATTCTTCCAAAATCCACGTCATCGCACTTCGCAATCAAGTAACTATTCACCCACCAGAGCAGTCTTTGATGTTACGCTCGGACGTTATGATGAAACCGCGTCACAGTTAGTCATGCCGGAAAATTTATTTTAATCAGGAAGAAATGAATAACATCACTTAATTATAAATTAAATTAGTTGGGAAAGACCGGAGGCGCCGGCGTTTCCGTGACCTCATTCCTTGTGCGTGATTATTTTGTGTCACATTGATCGAGGGGGAACTGTACTTCTAGATTAAACAGCTAGAAATAAAAATGGGAAATGGTCTAATAAAACTTGTAAAAAATAATAACTAATAATAACTAATATAATAAAACTTTGCGAAACTAACATCTCATCAACCAATATGCCGCCTTGGAAATTATTTCAATGGTATTCAAAGAAAATAATTTGTTTCATTTCTTTTTTTATTTTATTTGCGTGAAATATTTAACTAATCACTTCCTCCAGCACAGTACTCTCCTGAAGGTCGCTACTGAAGGCAATAATAATAGGGGTGGGATTTAAGACGATAGAATAAAATCAATGGCGTAATATCCTGACACGATATCTAATCATGCCATAAGGAACTTGTATATCATCTCCTTGTAATTATGAATCACATGGGGTGAATGGAATCTCCTCGTGCTGGTTAAATTTTCTCTACATTATCTCAAACACGACTTTCATTAAGTTCACACCTGTGATTATAATCTTATTCGTAAATTTAAAAATTTTATTACTAAAGTTACGAAAGTTCGCATTTTTTAGAGAGCTCGCCAGTGATTAAGACCCCCTAACCTTAATTAAGATCGCAAATAGTGTTTTTCTTAGAAATACTATAAACCATATTTTCTTTGGAGTTTCCGTACCTTACGTTAAGTAGATGTTTGCAGTGATCTTTAGATTGGCGTGGATATTTTAGTAAGATGGGCTGATTACGTTGGGCTATTGACCGAAGGTTCCGGGATCGATTCCCAGCCACGCCTCTTGCCACCCTCAGCTTTTCTCAAGCTGTGTGATTTTTCGGGTTCCCTTATCTTCCTTGGAAACCACCACCGGCACAGGGGGAGGCACTCCCCCACTACCCTGTGTCCCCCGCTGGGCTTTAACACTGAGTGAACTCTTCCATCACCAACCAAAACAACTTTCGGGTTGATTGATAACTGTGCTTTGTTTTCTTTAGTTTTTCAACGGTAATATTCTCCACAAATATTATATATTTGAATATTTCTTTTTTGGTTTGAGCAGATTTGGCTAGAGCCTACACATAGTTAGTGGAGCGATCGTTAAAATTTTGACACTTTTTTATCAATTTTAATATCGTTTTGTTATTTTCAATCCGTTAAACGAAATAATTTTTTTGCAAAAGTGAAAGGAAAAAAATCATGGGATTTTGCCTATTCATATTACATATATATATATATATATAAATATATATATATATATAATATATATATATATAATATATATATATATATTTGTTTGTGTACTTAAATATAAATGCAGTTATATATACTTAAATAAAATTAGATTTATGGATTAATAATTTATGAGCGTACTCGCGTTCTTAATTCAGTGTACTGAAGCAGGGGAGAGGGTGGGACGTTGGGTTCAAGATCCCTCCCCCTTTGGGTAATATTATTGGGTTTGAAATAGTTTGAAAAATATTACTTACTTCCTCGACACTACATCTGAACACACTCTGCCCCAAAAGCATGCAATTACCTACTTCGAGGTGGGTAAGTGCTTCTAAAGTTTCTATTGTTTTCTAATTCAACATTACTTTCATCATCCTTCGCGGGGAAAAAGGTACCATATCGTACCAAAGTACCACACAATGAGTTTGTGCATGAAAAAACCGTCGTCACGGCATAAAAGTTAAAAATATTTCCAGACTTGATGCATCGAGGCTGAACCGTTGACGACTCTGGCATATGCCGGCGTTACCTCGGCTTACACCCCCAATATATCAAGAGAATTATTTATTTCAATCGACCCTCATGCCAACACTTCAGTCTTGAAGACCGTTCGTCGATGCTGGAGAAGCACAAAATCCTCCAGCAGGGTTTTTTGCTCCAACTCCAGAGATATTTCTTCACCCACATCCCCTCTTTCCCTGACAAACATGTCTTCCAATAAGGGATTCCCCCGAGGCGGTTGCATCACAAGGCGGTCGGTGTTGAACTTTGGGACTCCCGCGACATTGAAGTCACTCGGGTTTTCCGACATTTCGTGCGCTGTTTCATCCGGCCGCGGAAGCACTTAAGAACGAGAAATTAATATAAGTAATAGCGCAGAGGCAGATATGTTTCAATCCTGTTCCCCACGAGTTCTCAGGGATTTAATAATGAGATTATTCACTCGAGTACATTACATGGGGTCAATTACCTCATTGTTTAATATCCAGTGCGAGCAACCATTAACTGGTCCCACGCGTAAGGATACGAAGATGAATAGCATATTAAATACATGACGTAGACCCTATTACATCAAGCTTCCATTACCACGGTTACACGGTGTAATGGTTTTCACTCCGGAGTTCAAATCTTGGTGGGACCAGATTATTTATAGCCAGTTGCCAGATGGCGGCGGGTTAACGTCCTCGCCTGTCAACCCAGGGGTCGCTGATTCGATTCCCGCCTAGGTGGGTTATTTTCAACCTAATGCTTGGATATTTGTAATCGTCTTTGTCATATAATTGTTTATTCCGATGTATAGGCCGAAGTGCTGTTTGCGAATTAATGTGAAATGAGTAAATTAATACATTACTTTCGCCCTTGACTCCACCCTCTCCGTTCTTGCTCACTGTATCAATTATATAGCTATTAGTGATTTTACTGGAACCATGTACGCATGCAGAATACAGGGTGCGTTCCGAAACTAATGGGACTATTTTTTTCTTTAAAAATTTTTTGAACATATTTGCACAAACACTTAAAATTCTTCAAAGTACTGTCCTTGGGCCTCCAAAATATTTATTGTAGCGACTCTACCATGACCGGTACGCGCCCTGGAAGGCGTCTTCAGGGATTTCTCGCAAAGTCTTCGTCACGGCTGGTTGGATCTCTTCTATGGAGGAAATGCGGGTTCCTTTCAGGGGTGTTTTAATCCAAGGGTACAAAAAGAAGTCTGCTGGGGTGACGTCAGGACTGTAGGGGGAGGGGGTGGGGCAGCGTTGGCACCTGGCGTATGGCCAGGAACTCGCGGACTCGTAGTGCATTGTGGCAAAGCGCGTAGTCGTGATGGAGTTGCCAGGTGGCGGAGATGTCTTTTTCTCGTCCTGATGACCTGTTTTCGGAGTCCTTCCAGCCAATCCACGTGGTAGGCATAGTTAACTGTCTGTCTTTGAGGAACAAACTCCTTATGGACCACTCCTTTACTCTAGAAAAACACAATGAGCATTGTTTTTACTTTTGATTTGCTCACTCTTGCCTTTCTCATCCAACCTCTTCCCGGCCCTCCTTAAAGGCCTTTAACCACCTCAAAACTTGCGAGTCTCGTAAGTCTCACGAATCATTTTTTTAGTATCCTCAAGAGATTTTTTCAGTTTAGCACAAAACTGAAAGGGATTTGGTGATGTTTGACGTCGTCCACGGCTATTCTTTTGTCCAAAATAGTCCTCCAATTGCAACTTGTCTAAATATGTAACTTTCTCTATCGATAACGCATGTAATTTAAATAAGGACGTCGCCGCTTCATCAGAAAATTCGATAAATAGCGAAGAAAATTACGTGGATTAAATGAAGGCGAGAATTTTGAGACGGGATTTTCGTTCCTTTACAATGCTTACAGAAATGACACACCCCAAGTAAGTTTTCGACGAGGAAAAATGGGTCGCCCGCATATCGACAGTATTTCAATTCTGATGATTGGTTGACTGATGCCCTCCTCCTTTCCTTTCATCCGACACTAATTCCCTTGTACGCCACCAGGCAGGTCCTCGGCCCAACATCGCTCATTACTTGTCCCGCGTGCTAGTCTTTTGTTCTTCCTCGTGATTATTCCCCGTCTACGTCATCTCCTATCATGTCCCCAAGGAACTCATGTCGTTTGATGGTGTGCCCGAACCAATCAGGTTCTTCTTTCCTTAGTAGTTTGGCATATTTACCCTTTAGTAAATATTGTGACATGTTATACGAAAGCCATTTATGGAGTGAAATGTTGCATGTGATAATATCGATATTGACTATTAGTGTTTCCAACGATTTCAAGGGTCCATTTCAATGAAGTTCATTTCAATGAAGTTCATTTCAATGAAGGTTGTCTCCATTGTCCGTAACTAATTATCTGTTTTTATCATGAAGATTTGTCTCGGGGCAAATACGGGCGGAGGTCATTAACCTTTTCTCTATCGCAAGATGGTTATAATATTATAATTATATCGTTGCATAGTACCCTGCGCCGACAGGGTGTGTGGCAGGGGGTGTATACACACCATAATAAATTTTATCCGAACATGACCCTACCAATTTTATTACGATCCCCAATCGTTCGTGAAAAAATGACATTTTAAATATATCTGTTCTACACTTAATCTCTATAATTCTATAATTTTATTGGCATGATCTCTCCTTCTGTATACGATAGGGGTATAAATACATTTTCAACGCCGCTGCTAATGAGACCTCTCACCAATATTTTCAAGAGTTTCAATCTGTAATGCAACCTTCGATCCGTGAGTGATTCCTAGCTTAGCTTCTCTTATATTTTGGATCCGCTACTAAGTTAAGCATAGGAATTTTACAAATCCAGCTCATCTACGCTGCTCGCGGTTTAATTCCTCAATCACTCCAGCATCGTGAGAATCCCATACACTTGCAGCATATTCTAAATGAGGCCTTAATGCTCAATCAAGATTCTCTTTGACCTTCCTATCACATTTGCCCAGTACTCATCAAATAAATCCTAATTTTTTGTTAGCTCGTCCACATATTCCCAGGATGTGTTTCACCCAGGAGAAGTCGTGATTGAGGGTAACGCCTAGGTATTTAATTGAGTGTATAATTTTTATCTTCTGTGTTTTTTATGCAATTTCAATAAGGTATAACCGATAGACAATATGGCTGGCACAATATCATATTTTAAACGTCTCCAGACGTTGGGTTATATTACAGAGAAAATCACCGATGTCAAAATACACAGAGGGAAGATAATATATCTACACCCTCTCTATCTATCTATCTACACGCCGTCTCGGATTCCCAAGAAGTTGGGAACCTCGAAGAGGTAATTCCAGCTCAGAGACGCCGTCTGTGCTACTCTCATTATCATTTTTAATGATCTCAACACGTCCCGTGACTTTTACTGCCTTCTGTCATGATTCACGAGCCTTCGCGTAAATCTATACGCGAAGTATTTTCTCGTGTCTGTTCTGGATATCCTCGACGAGTGGCGCGTGACGAACGCTCCGGCGCCCGAGTCGGTGTTTGGCTCGCTGTACCCACAACCCGGGTCGAAGGATTTAATGGGCGTCATTAAGTTATTAACGGAGGAGATCCGTTTCGGGAGAAGCGTGACTTCGGAGAGCGTTTCCTCTGTCCAGGGCAGCGTGACAACCATGAAAAGGCAAGAAGAGAATCGAGAGAGAGAGGAGGACGGGTGGAGAAAACCTTAGCCAGTCCGTCAACTTAAGACACGATCGAAGTAAGAAGATGCAGTTACTCGGCTAAAGATAGGCCGCGGTGCAGAGACCCATTCAGTGAGAAAAAGAAGATATTATGAAAGTCAACTAATTCAAACTGAATTCTTTGAAATGTCTGATTTGCAAACAAGCTATGACTGAATCTCTACCGAAAGCTTATTATTTGCGATGGGTAGTTCTCAGAATTACCACCAGATGTTAGCCCTAGCGCAACGGGTAGTAATAGTTTGTAAACCCTTTCTAAGTAAATACGTAACGAATCTAACGTGCTCTGGGAAGATATCTGTGGTTCGGACGCCTCTCGGTGTTTGTTCCCTTATAGTGAATTGTGATGGTGGACAAAATTTGAGATTCGAGGGGTGATTAAAATACTTCGTAAAGAAAGGATATGAAAGCAAAGAAATTTCATACAGACTTTCGAAACACTTTGGGGGAATCTACCGTCTTCGTATTCAACCGTTGCCAAGTGGACAAACAAGTTTAAGTTTGGTAAATGTAATTTACCCGTTATTTGACCTATTTAAACCTAAATTTCGATTGTTTAAATCGGAACAAAATTTCAAGAAAAAAAGGTAGTTTAAGCTTACAAATTTTCTGTAATCGCAAAATCTGATCAAATAATGGTATTTGATTATATCAGTTTCCCAACTCTTTCGTAACTCATAGAATAAGTCTTGGACCATTATTGATTTAAGGTTAAGAATTTGTATTTTTTTTATATGACGAGCGTTATCATGGGCTTTGAACAGGGATTGTTATTTGGTTCATTAATCCTTTGCTGGAATGGTTAAAGATTGTCCCAGGTATATCCATGGAAACCAACTCTATGATTGAGTGTTGTCACAGGAAAAGCACATACTATTCAAAAACATATCATCATTCGTATCCTCACAAGAGTTGAATGTTTTCCGACATTTCCATTGCTTACCAAACAGCGCATTAATAAGTAAGGATCCCTTTGGAATTCGCCACATAAGGGCCCTGAATGATTGTAACCATAACGACTGATACTCCACGATTTCGGTTCCCGAAAACGTAACTTCATCGTAAAATTACTGCTTTTTAAAATTATTTTGGCTCAAGATTTCCCAGACAAAAACTCTAAATGCGTAGTCCTGAGATAGAAGCAAGAAATCCTCTATTGATCAATGGAAAATTGTTAAGAGAAAGGATCAGGGATGATGCCTTGGACGTGTGTAAAAGCAAGGGAAATTGTCCGGTTTCAAATCATTAAAAGAACAAAAAGAGCGAATGCGAGTTTGGAATGCTTTCGAATGGCCGTCGAACGAGAGCCACTAATAGACAGCCATTGAGTCCGAGCGTTGGCCGGAGGCGGGTCCGTGAATAAATGTGGACATAGCATTTTATTTCCGTACCGACCTGATAGCGGTTATTTTGGGAGCGTTTCGAGATGATAGCCAGCTGCGGGTTCCATTCTCCTGCCCTTCTGTCACCAATCTCATTCATCTCTCGCTCTCTCTCTCTCTCTCCTAAATACAGTTCCGATTAAACCACGCAATAGGGCAGGTTCCGACATAAATCCTCTTAATAACGTCTACTCGAACTTTAACGTCCAAAACTACGACAATATCATTCAAAAGTGAAGCTCGACACGGCTAATACATATATATATATATATATATATATATATATATATATATATATATATATATATATATATATATATATATATATATATTTATATATTTATATTTATATATATATATATATATTTATATATTTATTTATATATATATATATATATATATATATATATATATATATATTTATATATTTATATATTTATTTATATATATATATATATATATATATATATATTTATATATTTATATATATTTATTTATATATATTTATTTATATATATTTATATATATATATATATATATTTATTTATATATATATATATATATATATTTATATATATATTTATATATATTTTTATATATATATTTATTTATTTATTTATAAATATAATGTAGAAGCTCTCACGAGAGCAATATAACATTTGGACGGTACAATAAAATAGAAAACATGTACAAGGAACCTCACATTTTAGATTGTATGAGCTTTCGGCCTTCTCCAGGTCAGACTGCGAAGAGACGAGCCCTAGTGGACACAGGCAAAAACACAGAAACAAACAAAAAAGAAAATAAATTAACAAGATTTCGAATTTTCAGTGGTCTAAGCCACTTCTCTTCCATGAGAAAGGTCGCTTGGACCACCGAAAATTCGAAACTTAGTGAGTTTCTTTTATAAATTATTAATGTCCGTGAGATGTTCACAAAAGTGTTGTATGTATATATATATATATATATATATATATATATATATATATATATATATATATAAACATATATATATATATATAAACATATATATATAAACATATATATATATAAACATATATATATATATATATATAAACATATATATATATATGTATATATATTTTCTCTGCCTAAATAGAATTACTCCCAAGATAAGCATCCACCCTTTATCAGAAAGTGACTCAAGTTACGGACCCGATTGTCGCTATTTACTTAAATTTAAAGTAAATATTCTGCAAGAAGATTGGCGTGGATTGAAGGCTTATTATATTTGAATGTGGAGAAGGATGGCAAAAATTAAACGGACGGAAAAGAAAGCAAATGATGAGGCTACAGACATCGTGGGGGATGAGATACAGCGGGGTGGGTGGATGCAGGAAATACAGCGGGATGGAATAACATGCTGAATACGGTGAGGAGAGGGGAGAAGGATGGGAAAGCTATGAACAGGGAGGCAATGGAGTTTGGATAGAGTCAAAGGAGAAATAGAGTGTACGCATGAAAATAGCTGGTATTTGTGACGTTTAGTATGGAGTTAAATTATATTTATGTCTCATTAACATTATGACTTAAGGGTAGAGCAATCTGCAGTGCCGCGGTCCATCAAAAACCTACCCTTGTCCGGTAGACCTCTACTAATGATAAGAAAAACCTTTTCGACAGGCAAAAAATGCAAATGTGAAAAAACACTGGCGAAATTATTTCATATGCAGCGTATTCTTGTTTGTACCGTTTCCAAGGGAAACAGTGAATCCAACCAGTAAGCAGTTTTAATGAAACGGATTGAGAATAAGCAGATTGACCCCTCGCAGACTTGCCAAACGGATTATTCTCCCACGATTCTCGTGTCCACGCGTGAGAAATACCTCTCCGGTAAGTTCTCAAAGAGAAGGCTAATTGCCCCCCCCCTCCCCCGCCTCTCCTTCTCCCTCCTGGATATCCAACCTCCTTCGCGTATCGTCGCCTTATCTCCACCTACTCGCCTCGAAGGATCGATCGAATGAAGCATTTTTTCCCCAAGTCACTTCAAATACACGTCCAAGGGCGGAATCCACACGAGAGAAACAGTTTCTGGTTCCTTCCATTTCGGGCCGACGGGCGCTCATTATCCCAACCCGCCCCCCTTTCGCGTTTCGTACACAACGGAGTATTCCTCCGCTGACACACCCTGATACGGCTTTTGGGTGGACACACACGGAACTTTCACAGCGGTTTAGACTAGACACGTGCGCGAACACACACACACGTAGTATCAAAGAATAAAGAAATGTTTAACCACAAACATAGTAATCAACCCTAAGGTCGGTTTGGTATATGTGCCAGCCTAGTACCAGAAAAATCACAGGGCTAAGGTGGAGCTAAGGGTGCCCAGGGAGGGTGCTCCAGGAATCAAACCCGGGCCTTCCAGTAGGTCAGTAGTCCAACGACCCCTGGACTACCGGGACCCTATAAATACGTGTGTGTGTGTATATATATATATGTATATAATGTATAGATTTTTAAAACATGAAACAAAAAAAGGACACTCACATATGTATTTTGACGTTTCGACGGCATGACCGTCGTCTACAGAATCTGGTGACGCCATGAGGTTCTCATTGCGACAGTCGTGCCGTCGAAAAGTCAAAACTAAATATGTGAGTGTCCTCTCTTTGTATTTTTATGTTTTAAAAATCTATATCTGTATTATTACATATGTATTTGTGCGTCGCCGAAGAGAGTTCCGTTTCGAAGATACAAATTTCAACATTTCCGTGTTACTTCAACGAAATCATATATATATATATATATATATATATATATATATATATATATATATATATATGTATATATATGTATATATATATATGTATATATATACTACCTTGATCAAAAATTTCCCGGAATTTATTCAGAAAATTAAAAATACAAGTTTATTCATCTAAATCTATATTGTCCCCTTCAAAGTAATCCCCATCGACTGCAACACACTTATGCCAGCGCTTGATCCAATCCTCGAAACATTTTTTATATTCGGTTTTCGGTATGTCCATCAGTGCTTCCTGCGATTTTTCCATTACTTCCTCTCGGCTGCTAAAACGCGTTCCCCGTAATGGTTTTTTAACTCGATTGAACAGAAAGAAGTCACAGGGAGCCAAATCAGGTGAATTCGGTGGCTGTTGGATGGTATTTGTTGCATTTTTCGTCAAAAAATTACGAATAATGATAGCACTGTGCGACGGTGCGTTATCATGGTGCAAAATCCACGAGTTTTCTGCCCACATTTCTGGTCTCTTTCGGCGAATTGCTTCACGCAAACGTCTCATAACGCCCAAATAATACTCTTTGTTTACTGTCTGGCCTTCTGGCAAAAATTCATGATGCACTACACCGTTGTAATCCATGAAAACCGTCAGCATTGCCTTCTTTTTTGACTGAAAACGACGTGGTTTTTTTGGTCTCGGCTCATTTGGTGAACGCCATTCACTTGCCTGATGTCTGGATTGCGTGTCGTACTCATAAACCCACGTCTCGTCTCCAGTAATGATCCTTTTGATGAATGTGGGATCGGATTCAGCCTCGCAAATCATGTCTTTTGCGACGTCAACACGGTCTCTTTTTTGCATGAAATTGAGGTCTTTTGGCACCAACTTTGCTGCTACACGACGGAAACCCAAATCATTAACCACAATGTCTTGGGCGGATCCATAGGCAATGTTCAAGTCCTCCGCTATTTCTCTGATGGTTAATTTGCGGTTATTGACCAACATTTCTTTTACTTTATCAATTTTTTCACCGACTTTCGATGTCGATGGTCTGCCACTGCGTTCATCATCTTCGATTGACTCACGACCACTTCTGAACCGCTCGTGCCACTGGTAAACGACCGTTTTTTTTTAGAGAATCGTTGCCGAAACACTTTTCCAATATTTCCAACGTCCGTGCGCCACTAAATCCGTTTTTTACGCAAAATTTAATACAAGTTCGTTGTTGCAAATTTAAATCCATTTCTGCAATTGTAAAAAATCGTCAACACACACAGAGATAGATGTACTCTTGGCTACGTAACTTTTGCAAATGTCAAGTTATGACACTAAGATTTAAAGGGAATATCAACAACAGATGTACCAATTTAACAAAAAAACAGAACTCAAATCGGACCGATGGGAGCGCCACACGGTGGTTATTCCGGGAACTTTTTGATTAAGGTAGTATATATTCAATACGGGCGACTATGAGGTAGAGCGGCGCATTATCGAATTCGGTCAAATCAAGAGCCATTGCCGGCCTAAATGTGTGCCCCATTTAATTAGCGGCATACTATCAATTTGGATTAATTATGCCGTTTTTTCCCAAGCGATCGAATTCGCATTACCTACTCTTACCTATTTGCATTACAAGCCACCACTAGGGTGGGTGATGGGTGTCGTCAGGCAACCATAAATTATTGTAATTTGTGATAACGCAGTTGCACATCATTTCGTTACGGCCGTGGTCCAAATATCCGGAAGTGATGTTCCTCACTGCCGTGGTAATCGAGGGAGGGAAAAAGAAGCCTTGAAAAAGGGTCGATACATTTGGCGACGATTTTCCGTCCATTTCTGCTCCTTTTGACTACGCCTATTGTCATGGCATTTCGAGGATAGAAATATTCCCGCGTTTATGCATTAATTTTTATAATTATATCAATTTAACAAAATTAATAATAATAGCATTAAGGCTTTTGCCTGAAGTTCCTATTCCCATGTATTGCCGTGCCTTAATATTTAGCGTAACTCTGTTGAAACTTTTGCATTTTTTTTACTGGTCGCCTCTCGTATTTTTGCGTATGACTCAAATGTGTTGAAAAATTTTGATAATCTTCAAATATCGTCCCCGCGCGAAGTATATTCGAAGAATGAAGGCCGTTTGTACATTTGGGAAAAATAAATTCACCAGAAAAATGTTTCAGACACTATTTATTTCCTACAAACCTTCTTCATGTTTCCACATAATCGCCGTTAATTTCTAAGCACTTTTCATAACGCTGCAGCATCATCATCTTCTATCAGTCAGCATAGAAGTTCGCCGCTTGGAAATTGAACCAGTTGTCAACGGCAATCTTGAGATCCTCATCGACTTTGTCAACCGTTGTCCAACAAAACACTCTTACAAACGCAAGAAGATGAAATAGTCCCTGTGAGCAAGCTCAGTCTTATCGATAGCGGTCAAAAAATGATCGTCCACTCAACATACTCTGCTCGTGGTTTTGGTCGGTCAACATTTTCGGTGCCCAATTTGCAAAACATTTATGATATCCGAATTTTTCCGTAAAAATCGTGTGATTAACGTTGCGTCCAACAAGAGGAAATCTATCAACCAGAAAAATAATAGTCAATCTTCGACCATATCGCAGTTCTTAGTCCACTTGTTAAAGGATTTCATCGGTCTGGATACTTTTAATCTGGAGACCATTTTCTAACCTTTCCTTCATCCATTAATGCAGGTCCCTAAACTAGGCACAGCACCCGATGAATTTGAGCAGCTTATTATCCTTTTGCAAACCCAAAAATCGAATCACAGGACGCACTTCGGAACTGGCTGAAACGATAAACGATTATCGGAGACATTGTTAACTCTGCATTCACCCACAGGCAAATGACAATTGGATCAAAACAATAACTTCAATGGATTCAAAAACGATCAATAGATGGCTTAACACGCGTGAAACCGTTAATGGTTATACATTAAAAAACGGCTCTCAATTTTTGATTATGCATCATATATTAAGTAAGTGAATTTGTGAGTAAAATATGTGAGTAAAATTTGTACTAAGTGAAATTTGTGAGAGAGGGCAAGTGAGTGATTAACTTTAATACGCATGTAAATCTCCCTAAGGCTTAGATTTCAGTCCTTGGCAATGTCTTCAGTTAGGGTCTCCGCAGGGCATTCGATGGAAATGACAAGACTCTCGCAATTTTATATCACGGGGTAGCATCTGGTGACGAATTTTCCATGTAAATGTTGTAGGGGTGAGTTTAAGAGGTTTCCTCGTGTTTTTTAAGGCACCAAATGGAAACTGCCACAACTTTCCATGGATCCCAATGGAAATCCTGTGGAAGAGTTCCAGGGGTGTTATCGCCCCACCTCTTCCCGCTTCGCCCGCCAAACACACCGAGGTCGAGACGGAAAGAGACTTCCAAACGGCGCGGGATAACACTCCCGCGGCGTCCAGTTCGCAAGTACCTCCTCGTTCGTTCGGGGCCGTTGAATCACCGAAAGGAGCGCCTTTGACGCGCTTGCGAAACTTGCTCTCTGGCGAAGGAAGAGTCCTCCGTCCCCTTTCCCTCACTCACTCCCCCTTCAATCCGCTCGACCTCTCGACAACACCGCCCTCTCCCGCAACCCCTGGTGGGTGACGCAAGGCTCCTCGAAAAGTATGCACCGGGCGATGCTCAAACCTCAACCTATTCCAAGACGCAGCCTCTCACCTGAAAGCAAGCACCAGCACCACGGGTGCACATACACACGAGTCTTTAGGGATGAGTTCAAGAGGTTCGCGATCGAGATCACCTTGGGTCCGTTTTCGAAAGATACAAGTGGATTTACAAGTCCTCTGAACTCAGTCTTAACTTTATTCTGCCGACAGATTGTTCTATTTTATCCGGAGGTTCAAGATGAAACGCTTAATATTCTGCGAATTCAAACATCACATCTCGCGGTTGGTAGCTTGCTTAGTGAAATGTCGAAAACATAGACGGCATATAATTTAAAAAATGGTGTATTATATATAAATATATATATACATACATACATATATATAAACACACACACACACATATATATATATATATATATATATATCAATCTTATGTAAAAGTCTCACGGATTTGAATAATAATGTACATCAAGTTAGCACTAGCGAACAAAAACAAAAACACCAAGAAACACGAAAAAGAAAAGCAACTTACACGTTTTCAAATTTTTGGTTATCAATTCACCTTTCTATATATATATATATATATATATATATATATATATATATATATATATATTTGTTTGTTTATTTATTTATTTATATATTCATATATCATCACAGGCTTGGCGATGGCACAAAAAAACATTCAAAATATGTTATTTCTTTCGTCTTTCAGCCGCGCCTCGACCTTTTTCGTAGGAAGAAAGAAGACATTGAAAAAAGGATGAGTGCCAACAAAACATTAAAAGACAAAATCTTAGATTGTACTTTTTTTGTATTTTTTGCCATCGTAACGTCTGTGACTATACTTCCTTCTTCCGGGGCTATTTAAAGCCGGTATAGTTGTGCATGTAGATGTGTATTATGTTTTTGTGTGTCTTTGTAACTTTATACCATTGACTGAAAAAAATTTTTTTCTCTTTTCAGGTGAGTGTCACATCTTGGCTTATGTATAACCACGGGATTATCTCTCCTTCAGTGAGTAATAAAATCCAATGGATACATTACCTTCCCTCTCCCCACACCGGATAGTGAATGAAAAATATATGTATATATAATCATATATATATATATATATATATATATATATATATATATATATATACATATGTATGTATACATATTTATGTATACACATATGTATATATACACATATACGAGGGTCATCCGGAAAGTAGTACCCGTTCGTGAAATAAAGACACAAAAGTAAATATTAACAAACATAAAAAATTTTATTTGAAAGAGGATACTTTAAACTACTTCTCAACATAATCTCCAAGCAAATTAAGGCATTTGTCATAACGTGTGACAAGTTTCTGTATTCCTGCTGCATAGTCCTTCGCCGCCAGCTCATTGAGATACGCGAGGGACCCATCTTGCACAAATTTTTGCATAATGCAGATGGTGTTTAACAATTTCATGAACAATTGTTCGAGAAACATTGGGAAAATGCTCACAGATGTCATCAATTGTGACGCGCCGATCGTTCCTCACGAATTCGTCAACTGAGCTCACCAGTTGGTCTGTAATGACAGACGGTCTCTCCGAACGCTCATCGTCGTGTGTGTTCCCCCTCCCCATGTTGAAGTTGCGACACCACCGCCGAACAGACGACTCGTCCATTACATTGTCTCCATACACCTCCTTTAATTGGCGATGAATATCACATGGGCGAACGTTTCTTGCATTGAGGAATTTAATCACTGCCCTCACTTCACAACTGGCGGCGTTCTCAATTTTTTTAAACATTGTAAACAATCACAGAAACAACACAGGCAATGCTAGCGTCACGCAACTTGGCTCAGAGAAGGCAGACAAGCCACTGAAGCTATCTGACCTCGTCCAGCGGCTACTCGCGTCGTCAGCACTTCATGCGGCACGAACGGGTACTACTTTCCGGATGACCCTCGTATATATACACAGATGTATGTATATATATATATATATATATATATATATATATATATATATATATATATATATATATATATATATATATATATATATATATATATATATATATATATATATATATATATATATATATATATATATATATATATATATATATATATATATATATATATATATATATATATATATATTACACACCGCACTTAAAATCAGTAGATTCCAGACATCGCGACACAAATACGTTATTTCATTCTTCATTCATCAATTTATCCACCCATTCATAGTATATGTCAATAAATCCGTTGGGACCGAGCGTCATTTAACAAACCGGCCACTTTTTTCAAGAATACCAATGCCATCAACAGCTAAAAACCTCGTCTTTCCAATCGAGGTAAGAATCCACAAACATAGTTAGTTAGCTTTATTGTATTTATGGGACGTAACCTATAATGATCGCCATTCTTCTGTAGTTGTGCAATGAAATTGATGATCCTGTGACAATAAAAACAGTATTGATATCTAAATCATTTACACAAATAGGATGGCTGAATGAACTTTACCCGTAATAATATGGGTTATTGATAATACGAAGACTCCTAAGCCGCAAAGGACAAGTTGACTAGGAATTCAAGCTGGTGGAAAAATATCGATCATTTGAAATGTAAATCTATTCTCAGCTTCAGACATAAAAATGCATTTAATATTGTATGAAAAGTTTTAATTGTAACATTACCGAATTAGCAACTGTACTCATTTCCGAACGTAAATATTCCTTGCATAGTATAAAACACGGCTTTCTAACGGCGAGAATGCCGTCACCGCAAGTCGATCGAGATGATTTCTCCTATGATTGCATTACCTCGCGATATATTTACAAAACGATGAAAAATACACAGATAGTATTCATCAGTTTTACGTCGCTCTCTTTACACGGTTTACACAGTTTCTCTAATAAGACCCCTGCGAAAAACTAAACGCTTTACTGGTAGGTACGTCTATCATTTTTTAAATGAAAAAATCTGCATTTTCGGTTGCTTATACGAAAACAAAATACCAGCGGGTCGACTATTTTATATAAGACTCCATGAATTTTTGTAATCTTGCGTATGTGTACTGAGGTTGGGCGCGATGACCGAATTAATCATCCACGCGGCATGCAATATTTGACACGCAGGGGTTGACAGAAGAACAGCGGGCAAGCGCAACGGCTCTTGGACGTACGTTTTCCTACTCGGGGGCTCATGGGGCGAATGCATCAAATTTTTTGCCACCACTAATAAAACGATGCATTACCATTTTGTTTACGAAATTTTCACTCGAACGCTGATAAGCGACGAAGGCGTAGCAGGAATGACAGCACGTGACCGATATTTTAGCGCGTGATGAACGTGAAAACTTCGGCGTTGTGCAGTGTATACGATACAGCATGACCTAAATACAAAAATAAATAACACGTCTCAAATTGGGGAAAGCACGCTGTTCAAAGCTGGTTTTGGGCGTATATATTAGGCGCCATTGATTCATCTCCGCGTCACGAATAACAAACACTCCCGGAGCCAATCAATCCAAGGGCAGAACGAATGCGGTAACTCTCGCGGCATATCTACGAAGAGTAGGCTGATAACTAATGCACACATGCTGCTTGTAGACCACGAACAAAATCAACTTCAAAAGCACTCCTGGGGGCATGTGGAAGTAACATTCCCCCTCAACACTCATGCTCAGGGTCGCCTTATTCAACCAGTGTATTTTGAGAAGCGGAAGATTGGAGACGTGTTCAAGTGCCATGTCGACGCGAGTTAAACAGCGTGCTGTTATCGAATTTTCAACTGCTGAAAAAGTAACTCCTACTGAGATTCATCGTCGTTTAAAGGCTGTTTATGGTGACGATGCTGTGGATAGGTCTACTTTAAATCGATGGGTGGTAACATTTCGTGGTTGCGAGCTTGGAAAAGCCATAATTGTTGATGGAACACGCAGCGGACGTCCGATCACTGCTACAGACGATAAACATCGCAAACTCGTCGAAGATTTGATTCAAAATGACCGGCAAATCACTCAAAAGTGTATCGCAAACCATATTGGAACATCCAAGGAACGTGTTAGCTTCATTATTGAACAATTGGGATACCGTGAAATCTGTGTACGATGGGTCTAGTACGCCGTCTCACAGACGAGAACAAACAAAACCCTCCTTATTCCCCCGATCTTACGATTTTCATTTTTTTCCTCAACTCGAGAGACACCGCAAGGGTAATCATTACACCTCGGACGATGAGGTGATGGCAAAAATTACTGCTACTTTCACATGGTATCAGGAGTGCTTCTGGATGTCATTTTGTTTGTTATCTACAATCAGCAAGTGTTCATTAGTTTTCAGCCTACCCTCTCACCTTTGCAAATGGGCAATCCGCTCACCCCCAACAAATTCTCGTCAGCACACCATTTTCCCGTCATAATTTAGCTGAGTTCGATGTTTCATCCTCTCGTTAAAAAAACAATGGAATTATTATAAATAATGAATTATACAGGAAAGAGGTGTGCCCTTTGCCCGTTTGGTCATCATATTGACACAATGGATGAGAGTCAAATCGCCAAATCGATATACTACGCATGAAAAAATTAACGATTTGAATGGAAGGGTTAAATTACAAAATTCGTAGGTTAATATGGCAAGAGAGCTTTCGTGCTGATGTTTGGGCGGTCATGCTAAGGAAAATGCATTCATTTTAATTTTGAGGTCACCTACCGGTTCTACCACTAAGATGTGATAAGGAGAAAGCAGGGCAAGTAATTAGAAAATGAGACCAATAAAATGGTATGGACGATGCCGCACACATTATCACTTGGTAATGGTGAAATAATTTAGGTTTTCTCGAAAAATGATAGCATTTCCTAAATTTGATAAAAAAACACCACGCTCAATACGATCGTACCAACGTATGCATATGTTTTGTAAAGGTTTCCAAAGAGTGCTATTGATGAATAAATGTGAACACATTCCACCCACGTGCAATTATTATCAAAATGCTATAACTTTAGATAATTATTGTCGACAATAGCCTGAAGAAGTCGATTGGATCTCCGGCGAAACTTTAGTGTTTTCATGAAGATCATAAGCGGAAAAAATCCCAGATAAAAAAGAAATCATCAACGTATGGAAGTTGGAGCCTTAACCTATTTAACGACTGTCAAAATTCGCAAATCCACTACGAGTAGTGCGAATGGCTTCTGGATCGTAACCGTGAATTGAGCTCTCTCCTCTAAAATGGAACCGCATTCCTAAAGCCTCCGGGAACGGTCGTCGAGGTTAGAATGCATTTCATCAAAAGCGACAGCCGAGATGAGCACGGACTGGTCAATGCGGCATTATAGTGATCCATCTAGATAATGTCCTTTGAGGACTTGATACGAATGCAATTAATCCTAGGCAAACTTATTTTCGAGGCTGTTCTTGAATGTCCGAAGCATGGCTGAGTCGAAAAGGATGCCGGGGGAAGGAGAATTCGCCATAGGATATGTTAACTCCGCTCGTGTTAAGACGTTCGGCGCATACCCTCACTCAGTCATTGATCTCAGGTAGTCTTCACGGATCTCTCAAAAATACACTTATCTGCTGTTTTGCATAACTTAGGGCGGACAACATGACCTTTCAATGGCACTTCTCGTTTCACTATGAGAGGGAATCATCAGATACAGGCAGAGATGAGTATTTGTTTGTATTTACACGTATAGGGCGGTCGGTCAAGTATAGGGTATTCAAGAAAGTAACGTTTCGGCCAAGCGTGGCGGTGGTTAGGGTTAGAGCCACCATATTGATGTCTAAACTTCCCTACACTCAGCCTACGCATCCTGCTATGGTAGTACGTGCAGACTGTAGTTCTTCTACTTTGGTCACTGCGTACTGTTAAAATGTTAGCCGCAATATACGAGGCATGCTGATAGAGTAAGGGCCGTTTGGTCACAGGAAAATAATATACTCACATGAAACACATTTTATTGGCACTTTTAGTCATCTACAAACTTACTTCACTTCTCTACCAAATCGTCGTTCACTTCTAAGCATTTTTCGAACCGCTGCACCAACTTCTTTAACCCCTCTGCAGAGAAGCTCGCCGCCTGAGAGTTGAATCAATTGACAACGCCGTTCTTGAGTTCCTCTTCGGTTTCGAAATATTCAATGGACATTCGTTCGTCCATTTTTAAGATCGCGGCACCATAGCCAAACCTTTCCTTCACTCATAACTGTAGGTCCATAAACTAGGCATAACTCCCGATTAATTTCATTTGCAGCCGACAATCCTTTGGCGTACAAGAATCGTATGACAGAACAATGCACTTCACAGCTGGCGGGATGAACGATTGTCACGGGCATTGTTGTTTGCATGCACGGACCAGCAAACGGCTTCCGAAACAAAACAAATGCTGCTATAGCTTCTCAATGAATCATTAGATGGCGCTGCGGGAGTAAAACTGTGTTCTGAAGCGCCAATATTTAAATGTAAGCAAATGGCCTTTACTTTATGAATACGCCAGGTAAAATCCCGCGAGTTGTGAAGTGCGATCTGTGATTAGGTTTATACTGGCAGAAACTGAACATCAATTGAAATTCAGAGACAACTTCATGGAGTGTACAGAGACGGGATAATAGGTGAAGTTGGAGTGAGGCAGTGGTATATCCAGTTAAAAAATCGCCACAGCATCAATGTTCACGACGAGGATCGGGTTGGCGAGCCTATCCTTGTGACAGATGAACTGACAGTTGGCCAGCTCTGGGACATCATGGGACGATAGTCCATTCACTCTTAAACTAACAACACCGCTGACGCATAACCTTGCCAATCATCAATAAGTCGGTGTGAAGCATAAATTTACTGATGAATGTCAGCAGATTTGAGGTTTATCGCCAGTAAAAAAGTTATCACTGAACGAATTTTACCCTCGGCGAGATTTCCAATTGTATTGCTCATTTCGACTCGCTACTGTAAACAAACGACAAGCACTGGAGCAAACATTCGGCTCCATCCACTACGTCGCCCGCTACTCGCAAACAGATATTACTTTCTGGACAGCCCTTGTGTGTGGGTATGTATGTATATATATATATATATATATATATATATATATATATATACATATGTGGGTCGCGGTAGACCATTGAGTAGAGCGTTGGACTGCTGACCGGAGGGTCCCGGGTTCTATTCCCGGGCGAGGTACTCTGGGCACCTGCACCTCCACCCAAGCTATGTGATTTTTCGGGTACCAGGTCTTCCTGGGAAACCATAACCGGCACAGGGAAAGGAACTGGCCTCCTACCCTGATGTGTGAATTTCACACGCCGAATAGGGCTTAGTACTGGGTGAACTCTACCATCACCCACTAAACCGACCTTCGGGTTGATTAGTGTGTATATGGTTTTTATGTATAATATATATTATATAGATATATATATCATATATATTATATATATAGAAATATATATATATATATATATATAATTATATATATACATATATATATACATATATATATATAAACATCGTATGTATGTGTATGTGTGTGTATATATGTATATATAAAACTTGGATGAAAGTCTCACCGGTGTGAATAATAATTTAAACGCATAAAAAGATAGCACTAGCGAAAAGAACCCACAAACAGAAATGAAACTCGCACGTATTCCAAATTTTCGGTGGCAATACGACATTTCTCAAGGGAAAGAAGGAACTCACTTGGAATGAATGAGAAGTTTTTTAAACCCTCATTGTAGATTGAGAATCGACCAAAGCGACATGAACGACTCAACCCCTTTCATCGAGGGCATTTGGAAAAAAGACCAACAAGTTGCGTGCTGCGCTGAACACCCCGCCGCACCAATGACCAGCCCTTTTGCTCCTTAGAGGTGCGCGTGACTGCGTACATCTAAGGAGATGAGCTTTGCAAGATCATCCGCGCCCCATCGGCCATGTACACAATAAAGCAACACAACGACCTTGGGAAACGAACGAATGCGACGCCTACCCCCGGCGATAGTCTTCATGAGTAACTCACGCATTCGGGCATACTTTTATAACTGCGTGCGAGGGAAAACCTCATCGCTTTCAAAAACAACTTCGCGCCGTTGACGTAATTTTATACCACGTGGTCAACCATGCGTAAACTTTTACATTTTAACGGGGAAGGGAAATTAATTAATGTTTTTACGAAAAGTTACGACCTTTATTTTTCCGGAACACCCCGTAATAAAACGAAATTCCATTATTTTACCAACTTCGCCCGGACGAAGTGGAAAGGATACGTGAGTTTGTCGCGGTAAATGTCGTCCCTACAAGGTGTTAATTCATTTTCTCGTGTTTTCCTTCGCACCCTTTAATAATTATGAGTGCCCATCAGCCAGAAATTATTCTCCTCTTGGGAAAAAGAACACCGGGAGACACCGCGCAATAACAAAACGGCAATAAATTCTGGATTTCGTCGCTCGCTTGTTTACGTCCTGCGTCCCCTGGGAGGGCGCCATTGGAACTAGAAGTAGATTCCTCCCTTCATTTCAACTCCCTCTTCCCCCTCCCTCCTCCCCCTCCCTCCTCCCCCTCCCTCCTCCCCCTCCCTCCTCCTTGCAGATCCATGGAAACAATGGGTCGCATTTAGAAGAACAATGCCCTACCTTACGGCGAAAGATAACATTTCCCTTTTTTGCTTTTTCATTACATTTACCAATTACTCTTCTAATAGATCATAACACTCGGTTAGCTTGTCCACATATTCCGCGTATGTGTTTAACCCAGGAGAGGTCGTGAGTGAAGGTAACGCCTAAGTATTTGATCGAGTCTACACATTACGTTTCGATGTTCACGATGGAGTAGGCGGGGAATAGCTGTTTTTCCACAAAATTCATCACTAAGCACTTTTTCAAGGTTTTTCTACACATTGCCAAGTGTCGCACAAGCGTTGCCTAGTAGCATTGGGGTCATCTGATAAAGCTTACTTTGTCCTTATGAATACGGATATCTCTGTAAACCACTGCATTCTCTGGAACTAAACTTATCTTCGAATTGAATGTCGTGAACGTAAATTAGGAATAAAAGAGGTCTGTTAACACTTCCTTGGGATACACCTCAATTAATGTGTACAGTATTTGAGCTGATTGCATCTATGATTACTCTTTGTACCCTACCATTCAAAAAGTTTTCAATCAATCCCAGGATATTTTCCTCTGTGATAGGAGAGATCATATCAATAAATTTCGAGAGGTTAATTTGGAGCTAGGCTTGTAATGACTAATGGAGCGAAGGTTAAATTACAGATTTAATCTCTTGCAATAATTGGAAGGATGTCTCTTTAGCGATGAGAGTGAAAACTTTATTCCCATCGTACTATGGTAGGCGAGATGATGTCGATAAAATTAGAGAGATTAAGTGTAAAACAGATAGATTTGAGATTCCATTTTTCCCACGAACAATAAAGGATCAGAATAACCTTGTCCGACCGCGGTAATAATATCCGGGTCAAAATTATTCTGATGTGTATTCACCCCCTGCCACGCACCCTAGCGGTGGCTTGCAGGCTACCAAAAATATAAAATAAAATAAAAATATGGTGTCACATAGGAGTCGAGGTTTACTTCAACGGCTCTCATTGCTCAATTGTTATTTTTTTCTTTTTCATTCTTCCGCATCGGGGTGAAAGAGAGGGAGGTAGGAAGGTTTTTTTTCAGGGCAAAACGAAGGATGCGTTCGGCCCTCAAGGGGATACCCTTGACGCTCCAGACCCTGGGTTGGTCGCCCCCCACCCATTTTCCCGGGCCGAGAAGCGACTCCGCTCCGTGAGAACGTTGAACGACAATTCCCACGAGTCAACTCAAGGCGCACTCATGACGAATTAAGGTGAACTTAATTTGTTTCTCCCCAAGGTGGCGATGGCACTCGGGAGAGTACACTCCTCCCGGAAACGGATGTGAACGATGGGTTTGACACACGCACATCGCGCCCGATGGATGGATGACCTGCTGTATTACGAGATGACTGTCGATCGAGGACGGCATCGAGTTGAAATAGTCGCCGTCTTGGTCAAGAGACCTCGATTATCGTTGAGATCACTGACTGATGAAATGAAATTTGAATGCTAAACGTTTTATTCGCTTATGAAATGGGTTGTTTAGCAAGTGTTCACTTAATTTATTTCCCAATTAGAGATGCATTCTGATTTAAAATGGCTTATTCTAATTTTACCGTTGCTACCTCTGCTGCTTTGTTTTTGATAGTTTTGAACGCGTAGACATTATCGATCGACTGTGGCCCTCGATTCGATAAAATTCGATTAGCTAAAAGCGTTGTAGAGTTTTGAAATTATACTCCGTACATCAAAGGACTTATAATGCATGTCATCATTCGAACTGTGTCAATGATTGCGTATTCATTCTTTAATGATATTTATGACTCATTGGGTGTATGTAATTGTCAAATTGTTACATCAATGTTCAAAGTCCGATGTAAAGATCGTAGTGCTGTTTTCGGACTAATGAAAAATAAATAAAAATAAAATAAAGTGTTACTTCTTTGCTCTTACGTTGCTATTGATTCCAAATGCAGACATTATTTGTCTTCTAAGTTGATTCGAAATAGCAATTGGAATTCTATAAAATTCGATCAGCTACGAGTGAATGAGTTTAGAGATTAAATATCAATAATAATCGGAATAAAGATTAAATTTCACGTAGAGTAGAAAGGTGATACAATATTCTCATCAGCAGAGAGCACAGAGACACTGTCCAACGCATCCCCTTTAACATTTTTTTGAATTCCAAATTCTATTCATTTTTTTAAACATTCTTCGGAAATTCAAACGTAGTGCTAATCAAAACTTCCCAAAATCCTAGACACCATAGAATATCACACGCATTGCAATATAGAGCGAAAATCAAATAGGCACAGCAATTTGGTGTCCATGGAATTTTTTTAAATAATTAAGACGAATGGCCAAATGCGCGTATCACTTTTCGGAAACTATTTCGGTTCAGTCGTAATCGATTTGGGAAAATACGGAGAAGTAAATGAAAAGAGCTTAATTTTCGAGGAACAGCGTGTGGGAATCGACCGTGGTAATGCGAGCCAAATGTTGCGTTCAGAGCTTACGCAGAGCACAGAAAGCAGACCATTTGACCACCATCATGACGCCGTATTTTCTAAAGGCTTTAATATTATCCGACCACGATAGGGTCATATTAGTCCGGTGTATTCGACCCCAGCCACACACCGTAGCCGTGGCTTGAAGGACACTAAAATGTCTAAAATGTAATAAAATAAGTGAGAAATATTTTTTAAAATAATATATCCTGGAAAATGTTTGATACTAGTTCTTTGTTTTACCTCGCCATGTGTAACACGAACTTACAAAAAATACGGACACATTTAATTCCGCGTAAAACATATGTTAAATGTATCGTATGTTATTCATATTGTTGGACTCGATAGAACAAATCAACCAAAAATGTAATGAGTTTTTGGAATAAGAATGAATGAAAGCCTTCCACGAGGAATTTGCGAGCTGACTAGTCAGCAGGTTTCTTTAGTTATGCTAATGAAGTCCTCCGAGCTGAGCGTTTCGCGATTATTAAATCATCTTATATGGATTATGCCCACAGCGGCCTCATTCGTCGACTCCTACCCTTGTCACAGACAAGCACTGCAGAGCTAATTAAGATGAAAAGAGGAATAAAAGCGCCAGTCACATTCACACCTACCAAATTATTTTAAAACACTCCTTACTTTCAGGACAAAAAGAATACGGCCAGATTAAATGGCGCATATCTGCTTATTGTACTCATGGAAGCTTACAGGGTTCGTCCGGAAAATAAGTGTACTGAGCTCAGGAAAAAAAATTTATTACACTTTTACATATCTTAAGCTAATATTCCTCAAAATAGGACCTTTGTGAGTCGATACACTTGTTCCAGCGGCGTTCCCATTCCTGGAACGCTCCCGCGAAGGCATCATCGGGAACCTCTCGAAGACTCGTCGTCGACCTCTTCTCTGCCCTCCACGAACATCTTGTGCCACCGAAAGATCATGTTTCCGGACATGGCTGACTCCCCGTAAGCCTGGTTAATCATACCGACAGTTTCGGTAGACGATTTCCCAAGCTTTGCCGCAAATTTGATGGAATAACGCTGCTCCAAAAACTTCGGCATCGCGTTCCGTGACGTGGGTCGAGCGTGGAGGTTCGCGTTAACAGAGCTCCTCACTACACCACAGCTCAGAGCCGACTGCCTTTTTCAGCGTCGCTTGCCAACATACCCCCCTCCAATCGCAGGCCGTCAGAGCGGTGCTGGGCGCGCCTGGAGCGGCGCGCCCAGCCCAGGAGTCAGTACACTTATTTTCCGGACGAACCCTGTATATCCACGATTACCAAGTGAGAATAATATGTATTCCCAAGTGTCCATAGTATTTTTCCTCCAAGAACATATATTTCCACGACAATGAGGTCAATGACAGCGCCGCAGACGTGTATGCGGGACAGTGTGTCCGTTAACCTTGTTTCTTGGGGAGAATAACACGAGATCTGCTAATTTCACTTACGTCGACTCGATCAATAAATAACCCGCGCGCTGACTAATTCAAAGGTCACCGGTTCGAGTTCCACCTCAGACATTCCTCCTCGCGTAAAGCCGTGTGCGAAGGGAAAAATATTCCTCTTTCTTCGGCGGAATTGTGATAATCCTTGATACCGCTTGTATTTATCACACACGTGGAAAATCAGGCAAATACATTTTTTTATTAAATATACCCTAATAATACATTTTAAATATCACTACTGAAGAGGAACCCTTCCAAATTATAATTAAACGAAAAAAAACAATGACAAGTATACAGAGAGACGATTCCTCCAGATTATTCTGAATAATTTTTGAGAATTATTCCCAACAAAAAACCCCGCGGTGTTTAAGTTAAATTGCATCTTGTCGTTTCTATGGCGACAAGATCATTTCATTGGTAAGTCTTCCGGTGCTTTATTTCCGGCTGGACTGGTCAATTGCGCGTTACATTTGGGTCATGTTGTTTTTTCCTTACCTATGAATTATTACCCCCATCGTACTAAGGTAGGAGGGATCATGTCAATAAAATTAGAGAGATAAAGTGCGGAATAAATAGATTTAAAGATGCCGTTTTTTCCACGAACGATAAGGGATCAGAATAATATTTTTCGACCGCGGCAGATGTAAAAATATTCGTGTCAAAATTAGTCTGGGATGTATGTATTCACCCCCTGCCACACACCCTAGTGGTGACTTGAAGGGTACTAAAATAAGAAATAAGAGTAAGAAGTGAAATAACTGGTCTTTAGAGAACGGCCCTCGAGATTACCCCATGAGAAAAACACTGAAACAACTGACGAGGGGATTAGATGGAATTAATCAACCGTTCTTTCCTTGTTGAATGTATGCTATAATTTTCGTTGATTTCGAGAAAAAACTGATTATTTTCACAATTTATTTATTTTTTGGTCAAAATGAAAATTGATAGGAAGGAGGAAGACGCGTGTAGTGAAAAATGTGCGTAATTTCCTCATCAATGTCAATACCTACACATATTATCCGTGTGGTTACGACGCAAAAGACGATCGATAGGCGGAGCGATGGATTGAAAAGGAAAGTTTTGAGAAAACCTTTTACTCATTATTTTCGAAATTATTATCATTATGTCCCATTACTAGAATCCGGAAAAAAATTTCGTTCGTATAAGGTGTATGCGCTCAAAATGCTCGTGTCATTCAGATACAATTTTATAATAATTTCGTGCACTAGCAAACCCCCGGAAATTGTATATGATCCACTCCATTAATTTAACAAAAAAATCAAAAAGACTTTTTTTCTCGTTTGAGTTAGGTACGTACATGTAGCTTAAAGATGCTATTTTTTTGGCCCCACTAATCCCACAATTCCCCGCGAGTTTGGCTGCCGGACGAAGGGGAACTTGTCGAAGTTGTAAGCGAACGAAATGAAAAAAATGAATACTCAAAGGATACAAATGCGATCAGCAGGACGCATTTCAACGCCATTCCCATGGAAAGCAGTCGGAATTCATTCATGTCCCACGCGACTGCGGGAGAATGGCGAACGTGGGCGGCCCGAACCACACAAAAACAGAGAGAAAGAGAGAGCATTCGAGTGGGAATTGACGAACTCCTGACAGCGTCGGTGCGTGGGCGATCGGGGGGACAGTCCCCAGCTGGGATTCACGCCCCGCGCTCCAGAGATCCCTTTCAAGGGATCGACAATTACGCTTTACGAGGATTCCGTAAAGATTAAAATGCCATGCACACAACTGCGATCCCAAGCACCACCCGACGTCATTGAAAACGTTCAAGCGCTTCATCCAAAGAACTCACGCCAGAGGAAGTTCATTCTCTCTAATATTTGAGTCATTATGTATATATATATATATATATATATATATATATATATATATATATATATATATATATATATATTTATATAACTAATGTCAGAGTCACACAGATATAAACACAGAAAATACAAAAACACAGAAACACACAAAAAGAAAATAAACTCACTAGTTTTCGAATCAATGGTGGTCCAAGCCACCTTTCTCAGGGAAGAGTAGGGAGGAACTCCCTTTCTCCCTCAGTTCCTCCCTTCACTTCCTTGAGAAAGATGGCTTGGACCACTGATAATTAGAAAACTAGTGAGTTTCTTTTCTTTTTGTGTGTTTCTGTGTTTTTTGTCTTTGTCCGCTAGTACTAACTTCATATGCATTATTATGCACATCCGTGTATGCACTTATTTGTATATATATATGTATGTGTATATGTATACGTATACACATACATATATGTATGCATATATGTATGTATACATATACACATATGTGTATATGTACATATATGTATATAAATGTATGTACATATATATAATATATATATATATATATATATATTTTGAAATGTGGGTGTGGAGAAGAATGGAGAAGGTGAAATGCACCGAGAAGAAAACAAATGAGGTAGTACTTGGTATGGTGGGCGAAGAGAGGGGTTTGTTGGGAGAAATCCTATGGAGGCAGGAAAAGAAGATAAAGGGGGTATTGACCGGCAGTTGGAGGTTGAAGACTGTAATAGAGGGGAGAATGTTAGGCAAACGAGGAAAGGGAAGGAACAGGATAGGGATGTTGGACGGGTTGAAGGGAGGAAGAAAGTACTCAGAGCTGAAGAGGGACCTGATGTAGAGGGGATGTTGTGTTTTGTTAGGAGTCACAAAATGTTTTATTTAGTAGCTGTGTCCATCCAAAGACCTACCTTAACCCGTAGATTACCTTAAAAAATGTATATATAGTATAGTATGTATATATATATATATATATATATATATGTATACATAGTATGTATGTTCATGAAGAGTACCTGAAGATGACGCCTATGCGTTAAACTACGAGTACCCAATCAAAGTGAAGTGTGTGGAGCATACCTAGTAGTCTTCTTCCATTCAAAATGCATTTCCCCGTATTGCAGCATGATACCATTGAGGGCGTGGCAGTACTTGGTTCCTGGATCCGTCTAAATCCCACCTTGCCCATTGTACTGCTCTTAATAGAGCGAATGCCATTTGATCAGTGAATATCGCCGATTTAGGAGAGGTTTCGTATGCGTGTGTGAGTGTGTTCCTCGGATATGGACCGAATGAATGAATGGAAACACGGGCGAGTGAGTGGAGAGGCAGTTTGAATGAATCGACGTGGCGGGGGGGGGAGGGGGTTAGAGAGGAGAGGGCGGTTAAGTGGGGGGGGGGGGGAGGGAAGGGAAGACCTCCTCATGAATGAGACTGAACCGGCGCGGGCAGAAGCGAGCGATCGATGGGAATAGAACGGGGGATGAATGGCGACCACCCCGAGGGAACGGACGGCGGCGGCCACGGCGCCTTCGACTTTGCGACGGACGATTGCAGGGTGAAGAACACAAAAAAAATTGAAAACAAACGCGCGCGCGCACACACACACACAGACGCACCTAGTCGAATTGACACACGCAAACATTTCGCGAAACGACCAGTTTCCCGACATTTGCATGTCAACGATCGGAATCCGATCGTTCTCTAATGGTCGGGGCACGGATTGACGCGGTGCTTGTCTTTATGCATTTATTCCCGCCATCCCCTTCCGCCTGAAACTCTCTCCGGGGCGTCCCACTCTCTCTTCCCGCGCGGGGAAAATAACATTTGATAAAAAAACACCGGGATGCCCTCTGACCCCCCCACGGTGCCCTTCCTCCGGCCCAGACACTTGGCGTACTCGAAACACCACGCCCTCTCCTTACTCACGCCCAATTCCTCTCCGCAGGCAGTTCTGTTCCATTCATGCATACAAGGAATGAATGGCACACACCATCATTATTACTATGTTATCCTTCCAATTGAAGTGGTTTTCTGCTGTACTTGTAGATTTACCACTGATCCAGTTTTAAGCGTCGCCTAACGAGACACAAGCAGACTTCACGCATTGCCATTTACTGTTCTTCAATTCTGCACACCTTGCCCTACCCCAGCCCCCTTTACTCCATCCAACATGGCCATTCTTTTGTTTTCCTACTCCCACCCACCTGTATTTCCTTAAGTTCTCCTATCACCGTAGTCAGCGCCAAATGTATAATAACTAACTATATATATATATATATACATTCAAACACGAAATCCCGCCAAACGGCGAATAAATACTCATATATACAGAAACATATATAAGGAAAATGGGATAGGAACACGTATAAAGGACGAACACAATAGAGGTGGGCAAGGCGGAATCGAACGGATCACAAGAGTAAAAATATTTCCTCAACCGGGACTCGAACACCGGATCTTTCCACTTGCCGGGCGGATGCTCTTAACGGTTAAGAGCATCCGCCCGGCAAGTGGAAAGATCCGGTGTTCGAGTCCCGGTTGAGGAAATATTTTTACTCTTGTGATCCGTTCGATTCCGCCTTCCCCACCTCTATTGTGTTCGTCCTTTATACGTGTTCCTATCCCTTTCCTTATATATGTTTCTGTATATATGAGTATATATATATATATATATATATATATATATATATATATATATATATATATATATATATATAAAATATCTTCGAAATGGAACGCTCATCGGCGACACACAAATACTACCTTGATCAAAAAGTTCCCGGAATAACCACCGTGTGGCGCTCCCATCGTTCCGATTTGAGTTCTGTCTTTTTTTTGTTAAATTGGTACATCTGTTGTTGATATTCCCTTTAAATCTTAGTGTCATAACTTGACATTTGCAAAAGTTACGTAGCCAAGAGTACATCTATCTCTGTGTGTGTTGGCGATTTTTTACAATTTCAGAAATGGATTTAAATTTGCAACAACGAACTTGTATTAAATTTTGCGTAAAAAACGGATTTAGTAGCGCACGGACGTTGGAAATATTGGAAAAGTGTTTCGGCAACGATTCTCTAAAAAAAAACGGTCGTTTACCAGTGGCACGAGCGGTTCAGAAGTGGTCGTGAGTCAATCGAAGATGATGAACGCAGTGGCAGACCATCGACATCGAAAGTCGGTGAAAAAATTGATAAAGTAAAAGAAATGTTGGTCAATAACCGCAAATTAACCATCAGAGAAATAGCGGAGGACTTGAACATTGCCTATGGATCCGCCCAAGACATTGTGGTTAATGATTTGGGTTTCCGTCGTGTAGCAGCAAAGTACCTCAATTTCATGCAAAAAAGAGACCGTGTTGACGTCGCAAAAGACATGATTTGCGAGGCTGAATCCGATCCCACATTCATCAAAAGGATCATTACTGGAGACGAGACGTGGGTTTATGAGTACGACACGCAATCCAGACATCAGGCAAGTGAATGGCGTTCACCAAATGAGCCGAGACCAAAAAAACCACGTCGTTTTCAGTCAAAAAAGAAGGCAATGCTGACGGTTTTCATGGATTACAACGGTGTAGTGCATCATGAATTTTTGCCAGAAGGCCAGACAGTAAACAAAGAGTATTATTTGGGCGTTATGAGACGTTTGCGTGAAGCAATTCGCCGAAAGAGACCAGAAATGTGGGCAGAAAACTCGTGGATTTTGCACCATGATAACGCACCGTCGCACAGTGCTATCATTATTCGTAATTTTTTGACGAAAAATGCAACAAATACCATCCAACAGCCACCGAATTCACCTGATTTGGCTCCCTGTGACTTCTTTCTGTTCAATCGAGTTAAAAAACCATTACGGGGAACGCGTTTTAGCAGCCGAGAGGAAGTAATGGAAAAATCGCAGGAAGCACTGATGGACATACCGAAAACCGAATATAAAAAATGTTTCGAGGATTGGATCAAGCGCTGGCATATGTGTTTTGCAGTCGATGGGGATTACTTTGAAGGGGACAATATAGATTTAGATGAATAAACTTGTATTTTTAATTTTCTGAATAAATTCCGGGAAATTTTTGATCAAGGTAGTATATAAAAACACAGATGTAGATTTTTAGAATATAGAGACACAAAGAAAGGACACTCACAATTTGTTATTTTACGTTTCGACAGCACGGCTGTCGTCTTCAGAATCACAAATAATAATAGCAAATTGTGAGTGTCCTTTCTTTGTCTCTATATTCTAAAAATCTACATCTGTGTTTTTATATATTTATATATATATAACATATATATATATAACATATATATATATATATATATATATATATATATATATATATATATATATATATATAGACACGGTTTATATAAAAAGGTTCGGGAAAAGTTTCGAAAAAATAGATTTATTTCAGATATTGCAACTGTAATTCCTCCAAAATCTTCAAAGAACATCCCTTGAGAGACGACACACTTTTGCCTTGGGCTTTTTCACGACTCGAAGGCTCCCTGGTAGGCAGATTCCAGATGGTCCTTAGTGGTAAGCGTGCAAGCTTCTTTGATGGTACTTATGGTACCATGGTGGTATCCTTTTAGGGTTTTTTTTTAATTTTCATTGATAATGGTGTGTGCATTGTCTTCTTATCAATGCCAATATCATATATATATGAGTATCATGCGAACCCGTAACCGAAGGTCTGAATACAGCGCTTCACACACACGACAGGGAAAAATTGTTATCGGTACTTTTTATGCAAAACTTATATACGTTGCATACAAGTATTATAAATAATATCCAAAATATTAGAGTTATATATATATAAGTAAATATATGTATACATGAGAGTATAACTTTTATTTATTTATTTACCGAGAAAATAATAGAATTAGGAAAGAAAGAATTGTGAAATTCACCGCCGGTGAATGTTTAAGGGGCCAATTTCTTGGAAGTGAAAACTACGCATTGCTGGATGAAGTCGAATGGGTATTCGAGGAATATTTGCGGTAAAAAATAGGGCATACATGTGGAACGAATGAATGGAAGATGAAAGAATATGAATTAGGTTCACCGGTGACCGACATACGTATATTCTAGAACCACTTTTTCTCTGGCTTGTCTATGCTGAGAAAATCGAGTCCCCTAACTGATATAAGTGAATGGGAATAGCTCGAGGGATGAAGCGTAGGCTGAGGAAGCCTTGGGTTGCTTTAGTCGAAGAGACTCTCAGGACGGGGAATGTGAGATGAGTCTCTTTGCGAGAAGGACGTATGCGAATAAAACATATAGAATGTGATGCAGGGTCAGAATAAGTGCTCAAGGACAGGATGGTATGGAACAGAATATTGGAATTTATTATGTTTCCTTGCGTAACCAGGATATTCTTGACAGCGCCCATTATGCATTGGAATGGCGGGAAGGTCTTGTGTGTAAATTGCACGCTTGAATAGGCGGGTCGTCGGATAAAGCAGTCTCACCTTTATCCATTCAAAGCCAAGAGCTCTCCTCCAGGGAAGCCTGTCTACCCGCATTAAAATAATCCATATGCACTATACGGCGCATAAATTCACTTTACGGTGGAGTAATATCGCAAAAATGATTACACATCGAGAATAAAACAATCAGGCATCATTCAGTATTCAAAACAAACCGATGCTATCAACGCGAAGGTCGATTAAGCCAAATTACATGGCAGATTCTATGAAAATTGAGTCATAAAATTCAAAATTTTACACCTTATAATGAATAGTAAAATTTTATATTATTCGAATTGAAATAATTTTTGTTTTAAGTACTGATTTAAATATACTTAATGATATTTGTTCAACTAACCTTTTCTACATAATTATTGTTAAAACTCACATGTGCAGATAGACAATTTAAGGTGACACCCAATCCCCAAAGCATTATAATCAAACTCGCCTTGGAAAAACAACATGGCATCTAAAATCCAATAAATATCACAAAAGATAATAAATAAAACCAGTCAGAAAAAAGCCGCTTAAAGGAAACTTCCAAACACCACAACTCTAACACAAAAAAGAAATCCCACCTCATCATGATTATAAAATAGATTTTTAAAATTTAAAATAGACCCTATTTCATAATGAAATAGTTCTAAATTTTCGTGGCACGCCGCAAGCCACGGGTAGCACGTGTGGTGGTTCAATAGAAGGCATGCAGCTTCAAAAATAATGTTTTCCTCAATTTTCAGTTTCAGTAAATACATTAAATGATTACAAGTGAATACATTAAATGAATTGAATTTTGCCTAGAGGCTATCCTAAACCTCCCTCCCACACACGTCCATGACACGTCTATTAGAGAATGAGGCATGAGCGGAAATTTCGCAAAAAAAAGACATCGACTAATAAACTGTATTTCTTGGTTTATAGACGCGTGAGCATTAATTAACACAAATGGGGGATGGGGAGAGAGAGGGAAAAGATTATCAACACCCAACAGAACGTTGGCGATGTGCCTTTTGGTTTAATTAAAAAAATGAACTAACATAAGGAGAGTTATGAAATAAAAACGAAAAGTCGCCCGAAACGATTTCCCCGTGAAATATATCCTACCCACCACATTCATTGAGATGATGATTAAAAATAGAAAAAAAACAGCGACCAAACTCAACGAAGTTTGGCGGACGGAAATTCTTTTAAGAAGTCCCTAAAAATCATCCTACTATTTTTATCTCCTCAAACAACCGAAGAGCCAACTTATTTTTAGCTTTGATAAAAAAATTCCAAATCCCCTCCTCTTTTGTTTTATTTTTATTTTTGAGAGTTCATTGAAAATTTCCCCTGGAAATGGATGTCTCTCCCACCCCCTCCCTCCCCTTCCCCCATCCCCCTCTCTCCCGGGCTGTCACCATGGCAACCGACGAACAAAGAGTTTAATTCCTCGTAACCCCCCTCCCCTCGCCCGCCCACCACACCCAACTCCCACCATACGGACCCTAACACCCTTCCCGCTTCCGAGAAAACTCCCCAACGATAGCGATTTAAAAAGAAAAAACAGTTTCCAGAAGCATTTATTCTTCATTAATACCGTATGGGGTGGGTTGGTTTTTTTAGAAAGGAAGGGGGTGGAGAGGAATGGATAGGTGGAGAGGATGATGGTGGGGGTGGGTGTGATAAATTTATCATCCCCCTCCCTTTGAAACAACACGAGCTTGAATAATGAGGTGGGGGTGGGAGGAGTGGCTCTTTAAATCACTTGGATCGAAAGGAGGAAATTTGCGTGGGCCCAAGTCCTATAAGCCAGCACCGTGCCCTTTGGCGAAGGCCAATATTTCACAATTACGCGTGCCCATTGGCCCTGGGAACGAATAAAAAACATAAACAAGGAACGCGCACGCCGGCGAAGGAAAGAGCGAGAATAAACATATTCGTCCTTTGCAATATCTCACGAATTTAAACAAGATTCGCCGCACCAAAGTAATATTTTCCTACGGACAGACGTAATTTGTGTGCTACAAGCAATGTGAGAAATTTCTCAACTTAATCGCTGCACGAGGTTTGTATAAAAAGTATCGGTAACAATTTTTCCCTGACGTGTGCGTGAAGTGTTGAATTCAGACCTTCGGTCAAGTGTACGCGTGATCGCTGATCGCATTGGCATTGATAAGATGACAGTGCACATATCATTATCACTGAAAATTTGGCGATTTGGTAAAAGATCTCCGCTAAACTCGCCCCGAAGGTGTTTGGGCGGACGACCAAGAGAGCAGAGTCGACGTCATTGCGACGATTCCCCAATCCTCTTACAGTCCCGACTTGCCACTAGAATGTTATTTCCTTTTTCTCTATAAAATTGAAATCCTGCCTCCAAAGGACACCAACCTAAGGGACCCATAAGTACAGCCGTCAAATAATCTTGCACGCGTACCCTTAAGGACCTTTCGCATGCCGGGTAGGAGTCTTCGAGTCGTGGAATAACTGCTGGAAAAAGTGTGTCGACGCTCCAGGGATGTACTTTGAAGAATTTTGTGGAATTTTAGCTCTATCATAAACAAATAAATCTCTTTTTCTGAATTTTTTCCCGATTTAGGTGAATTAAAAGGAGAGTTGGATCGTATATAAACGTTCAACGGAAATTTATCACCAAGCACGGATCAAATATTGAAACGTCCTGGAATCAGTAACTGAACCAAGTATCGTGTGAAATTACCAGTACGTGGTGAAATTATTTCGAGTAACAAACGATACATGAGCAATAAAATTACAAATGAAATATACCTGATTGTAGAGCAAACTCAAAGCGATATATCGATTCCCAGAATCGATTTCAAACTTTCACCCAGCAAGAAAAACTTGGCGATCATAGAGTAGGTGCCTACCGTTTATATACAGTACTCAAAGATTATGATTGCCATTTAAATACCGCGATTTTAATATGTTCCGAGAGATGCTGTATTCCATTTGACATTCAGGGAAAAATGACTTAGGAAATAAATCGAAAATTTAATTGAATATTTTTTTTAATTTTTCGGGCACTGACCTCTTTCTTGGGTGATGTAAAAAAAATTCTCTTTCTCCGTCGACAAAAAGAGTGAATAAAAAAATGATTTTCTACTCTATCAATTTGAAATTGTTCCGGACGAAAAAATTTCGTCAATATTCTCAACACTGGGCGTTGTTTTTTTGTGGAAGGAAGAGTTTTGGGAGACTTTGAGCATATAAATTTGAGGTGAGTAGGCAGATCGGCCAACTTCTTGAGCGGTTTCTTAGGCATAAGTGACGGAGATTCCCCAAACCCACGGTTTGGGACAAACGTTCAATCTGCGTTTCATTGCCTGAAGGAAGAGGAACATATGCATACGTACTAACCATATTTTGTCATCAAGAATTCACAGTGGCCCGTTTCTTTAAAGTATAAGTTGATTTAAAAATCCTCAAAAAACATTCGCAAACGTTGAATATAAGACACGTAAAATCGCATTATGTGTAAAGTAAGAAAAGAGCAAAGCAATTTATCATCATCAGCGGGCCCCATTGAAAATTACAAGAGCTTGTAAACCGACTTGTAGTTTAGATAAAATACTTCGGCATTGACTATTATTTTATATTATATTAGTTATTTATAAGTACATTAAAATATTTTTCAAGAAGATAATAATTTCGTAACTATCATAAATATAGTTTTTTTTGAAACAGGAAACTCTCCTTCGATATATTTATTTGCTATGATGATGAAAGTGATTTGGTTAAATAATAAAAGTACATAAATAATACAAAGTTAATGCAAAAAAGACGAAATAAATTTGTATTAGATATTAGGATTTCCAATGGGTAAGAAATTATGGAAAATATTTTTTCTCCTACTATTGGATAATTTGTCTGTCCTGACATTATTCCTTTGTATGTTTATTATTTTTTAGAGAATTTTTTGATCAAGTTGAGCATAACTGACGCCATGGTTTATTCAACTTATGTCGAGTTTGACGGTTCAAATCCTACCAAAATTCTCTGTTGAGAAACACCGCTAAAATAAACACCGAGATACGTAAACTGTTCTACCTGCTCTAGCTTGTGTCCTCCTATTTTAATGTTAATCTAAGCCTTTGTTTTTATGGAAAATCGCATTTTTTTTGTTTCAACTATATTGGTCCTCATTCCATATCAATGCACTGAATTTCCAAATCACTCAGCAATGCTTGCAACCCCTAGGCTGACTGACAAACTAGAGCTTGGTCATCAGCAAGCCTAAATTATTTTAAGAATTCCCCGCCCACTTTCATTCCTACCACCAGTTCATCCCACGCCTCCTTAATCATTTCCTCTACATACAGGTCGAACAGCAACGGTGATAATGGGCAACCCTGCCTTACACCTCTTCCAAACACTGCCCATCCGGACTCTCCGTTACCCAATCGCACCTGAGTAGTGTAAGACATCTCCAGAACATATACATTTACCTCTATCAAACGGTTTTTTGAAATCTACGACACAGACAAATACGTCTTGATTGTGTTCTTTATTCCTCTCGATTAGGGAGCTCATTACTGCAATGGAATCGCGCGTACTTCTCCCCTTCCTGAGTCCTAACTGAGCTTCTTCAGAGTAATAATTTTTCCTGGTCTCCATCCTCCTGTTCATGTTCTTGAGAACCACTTTAAAAGCGCGGGAAATCAAACTTATTAATCTGTTGTCCTCACCCACGGCTGCCTTTACCTTTTTCGGAATAGGAACTAACACTGATCTCATAATGTCTTCCAGTCAGATTCCTCCCTTATAAATACTACGAATTAGTTCATAAATACTCTTCCTTCCACATTTTCCTAAACTTTAAGTAGTTCTACAGGAATATTGTCTACTTCCACGGCCTTATTTGATTTCACCTCTCTTAATGCCCTTTCTATCTCATCTTCGAGTATGCCAAGATCTAAGCTATCTTCCTCTACGTCATCTTCTTTTAATATGTCTAAAATTACTGGCCTAAGCTCTTTACCATACAATTCTTTCACAAATTTCTTCCTACCCTCTTGCATTTTTCATGGTTCGACTAGTATTTTACCCGACGTTTCTCTGATTCGTAAAAAAATAGCGCCAATTGAATGATACCATGACGGGTTATCCTTCCTCATGCCCCGTGCGATTTCAAGCGGAGGTTGATATTCCCTCCTCCGAATTAAATTCAAATCAATCTTCGGCATCGTTCGGCGAATCAAAGACACAATCAGAAGGAGGGGAGAGGAGGTCATTTCGTAAAATTCCAAATAACTTCATACTCGGCAAAAAAATTCTGGAAACAAAAGATCCTAATATCACCAACGAATGCGTGTTGGGCAAAGTGGATAGAGCGCTTTCTTGAGCTCCTTTCGAAACAATACGAAACGAATCGCCGGCAAGAAAAATTGTGTACGACTCCTCTTGAATATAAAAACCCTTTTCCCAAGGACCAATTTTTTCCGAATTTCGTTCAATCAATCTCATATAGGAAACGACTCCAAAGCCGACGTAATGACTCTTGTGGCGGCCATGTTCGGCCTGCGTAAGTTCGTCACGAAAGGTACACTTTCTCTCAAAGTTCCGCTCCAAAATTTCCGGGAAAATAAATTGCTGTTTAACGGAATAAAGCAATCAGAACTCACGCTCAGGTCTCACGCGCGGCGATGCGCAACTGTCGAAACGACAATGCACGTCTTTTCAAATCCACGCAGTGTCCATTTACGCTACGACACGGGAAAAATAAACTAGCCGATAATTGGTTACTTTGACCGTCGTAAAAATTTAAATGCATTCACTGAATCATTGCCAATAAGAACGAAACAAGAACTCAAATAGATTTCACAGATAGCTGTTTACAAATTCAAATCTGGCATCATTAACTTCATTGAATCGGTGATCTAGTAACAACATGCGCTCAAATGATAATGCCGAATGTTTTAGAAATATTAGTGCCCTGCAAGCCACCGCTAGGGTGGGTGGCAGGGGGTGAATACACACCAGACTAGTTTTGATCCAAATATGATCCTACCGCGGTCGGATAACGCTATTCAGATCCCTAATCGTTCGTGGGAAAAATGACATCTTAAATCTATCTATACTACGCTTAATCTCTCTAATTTTATCAGCATGGGCTCTCCCAACGTAGTACAAATGGGGTAATAATACATTTTCAACATCGTTGGTAAAGAGACCTCCTTCCAATGCATTCAAGAGCTTTAATCTGCAATTTAATCTTCGCTCCTCGAGTGATTCCCAGCCTAGCTCCTCTAATATTTTGGATACGCTACTCAGTTCATCATAACAACGTTTTATAAATCTAGCTTCTCTACGATGCACGCGATCCAATTCGGCAATTAATCCAATTTCGTGAGGATCCCATCTATTTGCAGCAAATTCTAAATGAGGCCTAACCAACGACAGATAACATTTCTCTTTGACCTTTACCCAGCCCACATTTGCCCAGTACTCTTATGATAAATCCTAATTTTTTGTTAGCTTGTCCACATATTCCCCGGATGTGTTCCACCAAGGCTTTTTGTTCTACTCGACGTCTTCGAAGGTTTTCTAAGGAATACTCAACCAAGTGGTTGAGTGTTCCAATCAAAAATCATTATTTGGCGTTTGAGAAACCCGTCAAATGTGTGATTCACGTTTTGAAATTTCGTAGGATTGGACCTGAGTTTACATCAAAGATGTCATGTACATTTTTTCTCAAAGTGAGTGAGATTTTAAGGCGCATGTCGGGAGAGGGGTTTGACGGAGACAAGACTGTACCCTCAACTCATATCCGGGTGAATGAACCCCTGGAGATTTCAACCCAAGGTGTGTGAATTATCCAGTGCCGAGACTTCCTTGAGAATCGTAGATGGAACAGGAGAAAGGAACTGCTCGCCCCCTTCCTGCTCCAAGGCGTGTGAATTTCACACGACATACGAACTGAGTTCCACACTCTGGCCACCAGAACAATCCCCTGGTTGATTAATGCGCTTATACTCTAGCGGAAGGATAATTTTTTAGATAATAATCCAGGGAGTGAAAAAAACCCCCCTTCAAATTCACTTCCAGGTTTAAGTTAACAATTTTCAAATTGAATTTTCAGTCTTCACGAGCTACATTCAGGTTCTAAGATCTTCTGTTTTTTCCAATTAACCCCAAATATTAACATATTGTCGAAATTACTAAATTCTCAACATAATATACGTGCAAACGAACACGTTTTGTGGATCAACACGGCGTGGTGGCTATCGTACTGGCTTCCCACCCAGAGGACCCGGGTTCAAATCCCGGAGGTGTAGTATATTTTTGGGTGTTATCTCGATCCCGACTTGAGGTGCTTTGTGGAGGGCACTTTGAGTGAGTACGCAGTCCGTCGGATGGGACGTTAAGCTGCGGACCCCTTGGCGCCTTTCGTTAAGTGTAGGTTAATGTCGACACCAGGTTTCTCTCCACCATCCTCCATGATTTCCTCTAGCCCCTGTTTGTATTCCTTCCTTTTAAAACCATTTAATGCCTCTAAATTCCATTTCCTAACCCGCCGCCCGTGCCTTATCTTTTTGAAACGGACGCTACATTTCATAACCACTAAATTGTGGTCAGAGTCCGCATCCGCTCCCGGGAAGCTGTGCGAATTTATCACACTGTTCCTAAACCTGTGTCTAACCAGAATATAATCTAGCTGATATCTTCCTGAGTCACCTGGCATTTTCCATGTATACCTGCGTCTTTTGTGGTGTCTAAACCAAGTGTTGGTGATGACTAACCCCTGTCTTCTGCAGAACTCAATTGCTTTCTCCCCGCGGTCATTCCTCGTGCCTAAACCGTAGTCCCCCACCTCATCACCATCTCTTCCTTCGCCTACTGTCGCATTCCAATCCCCCATCACTACCAAATATTTCCCTGCAGGAACACACGCAATTATGTCCTCTAACTGATCGTATATCCTATCGACCTCTTCTTCCTTATGGTTGCTCGTTGGCATATATACCTGAATAATAACCAAGTTCGTCGGTTCTGCTTTTGTCTCTACTAGTAATATTTTATCCGTTTCTCTTTCTACGTCGACTACGCTTCTTCCTAAATCTTTATATAATATTATGGCAACCCCTCGTTGGCTCTCGTCCCCGCCGCGGTATATTAATCTATACTTATCACTCCAGTAATCCCCGCTATCTTTCCATCTCACCTCGCATAGACATAAAATATCTATATTTCCCCTTCCCAAATCTCGCTTAACATTCTCCAATTTCCCTGTCCTCATCATTGTCCTAATATTCCACGTTCCTATTCTAAATAATTTGGTCTTCTTCTCCTGCGTCTTCTGTCCTGCTGCTGCTGGTTTTCCCTTGCAAGGGTTTCGTGGGATGACGACCGCGGAAGCCTTGCCTCCCCCGCTGCCGGGCACGACACACGGCCGATTGGGCCGAGCCCCGTAGTTGCCAGGACTCAAAATCTCAGTAGTGCCCATCGTATTTTTCTAGGGAATGATAATTGAGGTGGTTTCCCGTTGCCTTCCTCAATAGTGTTTTTAACGTGACTCCATCACTTACTGGCCACCCCACTGGGGTCAGACGCCATTGCAGCCGCCTCACTGACCGCCTCACTGACCTTACCAGGAGCAATTGTTATTACTCCCACCACCACAGCTCTAGGGGTCATCGGAACGCACAAGCCTTTCCACCACGTCAAAGTTGTGGTCTATGGGAGGGATACATGTATATATATATATATATATATATATATATATATATATATATATATATATATATATATATATATATATATATATAATATATATATACATATATATATATTATTTATATATATATATTATATATACATATATAAGAGCATACGTATTTACGAACACCCTAGCCCAAGGTGGAGGAGAATCCACCGAGCTGCGAACCGAACCCACGACCTCTGGGTTGGTAGGCGAGAGGACGTCACCCCACCGACACCTGGCTCGTGTCTAACTGATAACCACGAATTTAATGCCGTCAACCCAAACTGTTCGTTTCATTTGGCCGAGGAAACGCTCAGTCAGCCCCAGCTGACTTTTCCAAGAGAAAGAACAAAACGTTGACTTAAAAAAATGCTCATTGCACTGCGGGTTATTCAGGAAAAAAATACAACAAAATTACTGTACATGTAAATGAAGGTTAGTTTTCCTAGGGTTATGCGTGCTAGAAGAGTTTTCGTGTCTAATTATTCGCACTCGTGTTACTCTTGGGCATGAAGGCAGAAGGTTGGTCTAAACGGGGGTCCACGATTTCACGACGTGAAGCTGTAAACTCGACCTTTTTCGGAAAAATCTAGATATTTGATCCCTCTTGTGACGGGTGAAATATCTATTTGCTACATATCCCCTATACCGATGATCATTTTCCTTTAACGCTGTCATGTTGACTCTCCGCGACATAATCAAAATGCACTCTTCTGATTTCACGCCTCGGTGATAAACTAAAAAAAGGAGATTAAATGGCTATCTTTGCCAAAAAAAACCCTGAATTAATCAATGTAAACTCCATCACACTCAAAAACGAATTGTAAGCGTAACAATTATGGATAGCATTCGTAGTTAGGGTGACATTTATGTTTGCGTAAACAATGCTGATCCCTGCTGAACTGATCAGATATTTTAGTGGAAGATAAGTGGAAACGAAAACCTAAATTCGATATAATTTCAGACGAAGCCCGAAACATTTTCATTTATGCTACCTAAGAATACACATGAATTTTAATTGCATAGATTAGTGAAAAGAGTTTCCCCATGGCTTTCAGGTTATTGAAAGTCCTAAGTCAAGATCTTTAATTGCATGGCGTTAGATGTGTTGATATCATAAATTGATACGACATTTAATAGAAATAGGAATGAATGTATGCACTTATTAATCTTGAAGAATAAGCAAATTTCCTATCAAGTTTGCTTAAGTTGAAACCTGAGAGAACTAAGTTATGCTCATGGATTTGGGGTGGGAATCATTGGCTGAGAGACAATTCAATGCAAGATTGAAATTATTAAATAAATTTAGATCCGCATGTTTCAGCACCGAGGTCTCGCAAATTATTCGTACTCCTACATACATTGGTCGCTTGGATCATGCATATAAAATTCGGGAAATAGATGCCAGAACTAGCCGACTCAAGGACTCCTTCTTCCCACGGGCAATACGGGATAGCAACTGCAGGGTTATAGACAGCAAAAATTCCACTTGCCACCCTCAGCGTCTAAAAAATAATTAGTTCTATTTAAATGCATGCTCTTCCACTAACCTTATGTGTTTTGCTTTAATAACCCATTCTTTCCGAATTACCTTATTAGTGCCCTGTTCATCTGTTTTTAAGTTTCCCTTTCAGTCCCTCATCCCTCTCCGCGGGGGCAAATTCCTGCTAACTGCAACGTTGGGTCGCATTCCCTGCCTTTTACAGACTCTTTGGGGGTAGAGTGTTTCGTGGTGCATTTTCATGTGGTGTTTCAATTTCTTGCTTGTTGTGTCCTGGCTTCCGTGTTGTAGGATGGCTTTCGTGCTGCATCATGGGGTGCAGTTTTTTAGTTGTTTTGCGGTATATGTGTTTGCATGAGTATTGGATGAAGGGATTTTTGCATGAGTGTGTGCGCTACTGTGGGTGTAATTTTCCTTGTTTTTTTTTTTTTGCATGTGGTATTTTTCCTTTTTACGGTTGGTGACATAACACCCCCCGCCACACGCCCTTGCGGCGGCTTGCGGGGTATTATGTAGATGTAGATACGTAGATTGACAAAAAATAAACTAACTGCCTCAGAAACTGAGGAATCCAAATCAAGCCTATATATATATATATATATATATATATATATATATATATATATATATATATATATATATATATATATATAACACTTTCTGAAAGTCTCACCAGACGTGAATAATAATGGATAAACACTTAGCACTAGTGGACACAGACAAAAACACAGAAACACACAAAAAAGAGACTCACTATTTTTCGAATTTTCGGTGGTCGTGACCACCTTTATCAAGGAAGAGAGGGACAGAACCTCTTCTGGGAAGCAGTAAGGGAATATATATATATATATATATATATATATATATATATATATATATATATACACCATCAATGGTACACGTCAGGGAATATATGTGTATATATATATATATATATATATACACATATATTCCCTGACGTGTACCATTGACGAATTTTTTGGTGCGAGAACTTTAGCCAAAACTGAATGAATACGACGAATAGAGGGAGATGTAATATCTTATGTAGGGGAGGAAGAGAAGTCAAGTAACGATGAGGAGAATGGCTAATGAAAAATGTATGCAATCAAGCGGGAAGGAGAAGAAAACGAAGTGAAACTGCGGTGATCTTCGCGAAGGGGGGGAGTCAACGATAAGGATATGAGGAGGGAAGGCACTAACGAAGGGACTTTTGAGGGCACGACCAGGAGGGAGAGGAGAGGCTGCAATCAGACGCATTTGGCAAAAAAGGAGACAGAGAAAGAGAGAAAAAACGAATGCGCGCAGATTGGATGCTCTTCTGATGTGAGTGCTGGTTAAGAATGGAGAAAACAGCTGAACGGAGAAAAAGGACTAAATATTGAGTTAAAAAGATGCTGGGAGAAGGGAATAAGTCACTGGGGAAATCAGAAGAGGGCAGGGAAATTGGGTGGAGGATATATTGAGAGGCAGGGGGATGTTTTAAGGCCGTAATAGAGGGGAGAGAGTTGCTAGGGCGGGATGGAAGAATGAAAAGGGAGTGGAAAAGTTCTAAGTGGCCCCGATAGGCAGGTGTTTGGTATTGGACTACTGACTCGGGAGGGCCAGGGTTCGATTCCCGGGCAATTCTCTCTGGGCTCTCCTCTCAGACCCTCAGCCCAAACCCCATCAGCGTGATGTTTTAGGTGCCAGAAATCCCTGGGAAACCAAAACTGGCACAGGGTTCTCTACCCTGAATTGTGGACACGCCGTCGGGCTTAGTACTGTGTGAACTCTAACATCACCTGCCAAACCGCTCTTCGGGTTAATTGCTGTGTTCATGCTTTATATATATTATATATATATATATATATATATACATATATATGCTTTCGTAGACGTAACACGGAAGTGCCGAATAGTGTATTTTTTATTATATATATATATATATATATATATATATATATATATATGTGTGTATGTATGTATGTGTGTATATATATATAGTGTGTATCAAAAGTTTCGATATGATTATATATATATATATATATATATGTACACACATACATTCAAACACGAAAACCCACCATGTGGTGACCAAATATTCATTCACATGGAAATAGATATAAGGAATAGCGATAAGAAATTTCGCCTTCCCCACGTCTCATGAGTTCATCTATTATGTATGTTCCTATCCTTTTTTCTTATATCTCTTTCCATTTATATATATATATATATATATATATATATATATATATATATATATATATATATATAAGTTCTTCTTGCTTTATTTGTATATGTTTATAGATGGATGAACTATAACCAAAGGTTGGTGGGATAAAGGCAATATACTTGACTACTTAGGAGGAAAAATGAAAAATATTTTTTCCACCCCTAGCACGGTCGGATAGTGATATTGTGATCACTTATCGTGAATGATAAAAAGGCATCGAAATTCAGTATATTATATACCTGATATCTCTAATCCTATTGTCGTAATCTGTCCGACAGTAGTACGATGCGATTAATAATACATTTTCAAAATCATCACCAAAGAAACATCCTTCCAATTCATGCAAGTGATTTTATCTGTAATTCAACTTTCGTTCCGTGAGTGATTCCCTACCAAGGTAATACCATATACAGGTTGAATATAGCATGGTATACCTGAAGGCAGTATTAAGGTATGTATAACCATATCTCTGAAGGCAGGTTTACGTTTTAATATCCTTGAAGGCAGGAATAGAAGTTTTCGCTGTATGTAGAAGATAATAGCTGTCTGGGGCCGAACAAAACTTATGTTTCAATAGGTAGATCACCATTGATGATTATGCCGATGATTTTCTGTATTGTACGGACCTTTTCCACAAAATTCCTAACCCAGCTTTTATTTTTTCGGTCTATTTGCTTCAAAAAATGCCCCGGACTTTATTGAAACGCACATTCCATTCCGATGTACCTAATTCCCCTCGACACTTGCCCGTCTGATTAGGGCGAGGCGCCCTAGGTCTCCCTTTCCCTCGATTGCCCCGTTCGATTTTCGATTCCGCCCTCATCGAAGAGAAAGAGACAGGGCGGTGGAAAAAAACACCGCACATGTGTAAGCCTTTGTTCCACCGTCGGTGTGGGGGGGGTAGGCCAATGGGGGTGCCCTTCTCTGGACCAGCGGGTGGAAGGTAGGGGGGGGGGGAAATGGGAAGGGAGTTGTGGGAGGGCACTTTAATGATGACCATCTGGATGTGTGGTGTTTTTACTACAATCCAGACGTCCCGTGAGGAGAAAGTACAGAGATATTTTCATGCAGCGTTAATAGCAGGTCGCCGATTCGTCGCTAATGCGGCTAAAGTGATTGGCCTATTCGCCGTCTCCTTTCTAAACACCCCGCGGGAGTCCATTTCTCGGACTCCTTTCAGACTTTCCGATGACTTGGTGTAATAAGCGCGTAAGAAGGCATGTCACAAAAAATCAAATTACGACAAAGAGAGAGGATTAGATTAATTTTTTTCGAGGAAGAACAAATGCGCGAAGGAACATCAACTTTCGCCTTTGAGTCAATTCTGTTTCAGATGAAGTCCTTCATTTGAAAGACGACGGAGAGAAAGGTTTTCAACTCGCGTTGGCACGCCTGACCGCGAGAAAGTGACGAAATCACATTTTTGGAGAACCACGAGACTCCATTGAGTCTCGACAAAATAATAACCGAATAGATTAATGGTGAATGTATCAGTTCTTCTATGATATCGAAGACGTGTCATACATGTCGGATAATATTCAACATCAATTTGGGGCCGCATACCATTGAGCTGAGAAAACAGTGCGTCTGTACAGGAAGGGAAGATTAGTAAGAGCATTAAAAGAAGAATTGCATTAAGCTAAAGAGCCTTGGAACAGGAAAAGGGAATTCATGAGAGAGACAATGAGGAAGGATGTTGAGAGAAGACTCGGAGGAAACTTGGATATGGAGCGTGGTTTGGTACGACGCGGAAACATGGTCATTAACGAAAGATGAGGGGGATTAAATGGAATTTATTGATATCTGGGTGTATGGAAGGACGAAAAAAAGATGAAAAGGACGGAAAGGAAAACAAAGGAAGAAGCTATACTAGGCATGAAAGTGGAGGAGAGAAGGCTTCCAGTTTCACCTGATTTCGAAATGATCAGATATCATAGTATTACAATTACATTTTGCCTTATTTTATCGGCGGCGAAATACTTCAAGATTTCAACGCTTCATAATGCAATTTTCGTGAACCTACTCGGATGGCTTAGGGACAGGATACAGGGAACTTATGATCACACATAAAAAAGAAACATAAAATGCACTTCATGCATTCAAATTTTCAGCCTTCTAACCTTTCTGCAAGACAGTTGGTTTCCTTACCCATCTTAGAGAAATGTTATATGCCCAAAAACGTTCATATATATATATATATATATATATATATATATATATTTATTTATTTATTTATTTATTTATTTATTTATTTATATTTATATATATATATTTATTTATTTATAAACATATATATATGTATATATATACATATTATTAGGTAATCTACCGGTTAAGGTAGGTTTTTGGATGGACGTAATTACTAATTCAACAATTTGTGACCCCTAGCAAAACACAACATCCCCCTCTACATCAGGTCCCTCTTCAGCTCTGAGTACTTTCTTCCTCCCTTCATCCCGTCCAACATCCCTATCCTGTTCCTTACCTTTCCTCGTTTGCCTAACATTCTCCCCTCTATTACAGTCTTCAACATCCCACTGCCGGTCAATACCCCCTTCATCCACTTTTCCTGCCTCCATAGGATTTCTCCCAACAAACCCCTCTCTTCGCCCACCATACCAAGTACTTCCTCATTTGTTCATTATACATAAATTAGTTATTAGTTGATATTTCATATTAACATCTGGAATATATTTACCTACATAAATGAACGATATTTGGGGGTGCTAGCATATACAGTGGCCCATAAGAGCCCATGTTTAAAGTTTCAACATAAAGGAAAACTCATGCCAGAGGGAAGCCCTTTTTTCCAATCCTCCCAGTTGTTAAAAATTCGCTCTTCAGAGATGCAGTACTGACATCTGTAATAAGAGATCGAAAATCCATTACCGACTCGGAAGAGGTTTCAGCTCATCTTCCTCTCTCACTCTCTCCTGCCCCCCCCCTCCCACCTGGACAGCGTACGGACACACAGCGAGTGAATTAGTGAGTGAGTGACCTCCCTGCCAGTCGTGGCACCGCTCCCACCGCTATTCCCATCGACCTTTTCATCCGAGTTTAAGCATCTTTTGACTCGCTCGCACCCATAAACTTTCGAGTCTTTATTTTTGCTATTTACCCCTCAACTCCTTTCTGCGCAACCTTTTCCCGAACAATTGAGTGCATTGCAGTTTCCATGACAACGTCCGCCGACTCGGCGATCCGGATGAGCGCATTTTCTATTGGTTTTTACCTTTTAATATTAATTTGCAAGATGCACGTAATTCATGGTCCGATAAATTTCGAGACTGATTCATTAGATAGAACTTTCACCCTAATTCGATTAGAACTACAAGCATGGTATTAGTAATACACTGAATGTTTTACGAATGTTTAGCCTTAGCTATGCATAATATCTACCTCACTTAATAAATCCATCCATAATGCCTATTCTTTTCCTCCATCTAGTACATCAATTTCCCAGCATTTTCCCCCTATCAATGTCTTCTTCTGCATCCCATTGCATCTCTCATCTTCTCCAGTATCAACTTTTCTCACCATGTTCGCATTTCTCCCACTCTTTTCCCTTTATTATTCCTAGAGCTTCGTCTTCTTCATTTATGCGGTTCATATGCTCAGAACGGTTTTATTCCGTTAATCTTCGGATAACGGAAACTTTTGGCGCAAGCCCTTTTCAGGGGTCTTATGAAGTAATCTCTAATTTTCCATCCCATACGTTTAGCGAGATAACATGCCAATAACATCACTAAAACTTTACATACTATCCCAATTGAAGACATTAAGAATCACAATGATAAAATATTTGGAAATCGATATTCACATTGTTAAATTCACACATCGGTCGATCGTGTTATTTCACTCACGAATACTGACTCTTATCCCTTTCAGAATATCTTATTTTTTAATCGCATTTTATCGCTTTAAGCGCGTAATTGGTATTAAAATTGGAATGTTCCAGAACTGGTTCTTATACAAGTACTTATTCATTTCACGAATTCACGAAAGTCGCCGTGATAACGTCCAGCCGTGACAAGCACGCAGGAAGATTAGTAAGGCTTATTTAATTTCAAAATATTCCTCGTGCCTGTTTCCTGCGATTATCTTCCTCGCACCGTGATGTTAAAACAAGAATAATCTCTAAATAATTTAAAATCAAAATGCCGATAGAATACTTAAAGATTAATTTAATAGAAGATTTAAAAATTTACAGCTGATGTCCTTAAAAATTAAGGTTATTTCTGAGGTTTTTTTATAATTGAGCCTTCGAAATAGGCGGATGTGGTGTCCAAGTGAGTATGCCGCTGGCCTCATAGCAGGAGGGCTTTATTTCGATACCCGGTGAAGCCTCTGGGAACCATCAACTTCACCCCTAAGTTCTGTGAGCTTTTTCTTTGGGTACCAGATGTTCCTGGAAAACCAGAGGCATTTGAAAAATGAATGAAACTGGCCCCAATTCATACCATGTCAATGTGTGTTTCACACGCCATTGATTTTTTTATTGAATAAACTCTAACTTCACCAATTAAATCAATCCACTTATAAAACTTAGGATCCTCCGAAAATATTGTCCACTTATTTTCCACTGTCAACTCGACATTTGCCATTCGGAGATTTCATACACCGGCAACTCAGTACAATACCACATGACCCCGTGAAAGTAGTGTCTTAGTAATTAGCGCGTTCGTAAGTGGTTGTGTACACTACACAAAAGCTAGTTTGGCACATTTATATTTGGATAAATTTGGTAGTTTTTTTTGTAGAATATTGAACGGAACCGGGAATAAGTTCTCTGCACACACGTGCATCAGGGGCAATAACTTGCCAGGGGCAGTTGTGAGAGGAAAGGGGTGCAGGTAGGACTGAAGGAATGGTGGGGGCAGCGACTGCTGCCCCCACCATTCCTTCTCCTATCCACCCATTACACCTCCCCCTGCCCTTCCTCCACACCGCCTTCTCCAACGCCACCTGCCCCGATTCCATTGACCGTTCCCCCCTACCTCAGTCTAATAGAAGTCCCGTTCGTCCAAACCAGAATATTTCTCCGAAGACTGGATGGATATACGCTTCCCTCTCAATGTGTATATATATATATGTGTGTGTGTGTATGTATTATGTATGTATGTATGTGTGTGTGTGTGTGTGTGTGTATATATATATACATACATACATGTATTGTATATATATCAAACACCCTTACCACCCTCCCCCCACCACACCACCCCTCCCCTCCAAGCCTCCCCGTTACCACCCCGCCCCCCCATCCGTGCGAGGCGTCCCCTCAGCGGGCAACTCCTCGCCGCGGCGGCCAGAGTGCGTTGACCGCGTGCCCTGACCTCCGGCGACGGCAGACGCTGCTTCGAATTGGATATTCCATACTCGTCTTCGGTTCCGATCGAGTTAACTGGTCGACGGTCGAGAAACAAAAAGCAAACGAATGAACGGGAGGGGGGAATAGAATGGGAGAGGGGGGGGGGAAGGATGGATCCAATTAACGACGGAAGTTTAATTGCCCGCACCCGAAATATTCGTCCCCCCCCCCAACCTCGCCGCTCCCTTCCGTATATCGACGGATACGCTTCAGGACAGGACTTTAATGCGGGTACTTTGCTCAAAGGTGGCGATTTCTCGCATTTCACAATCCAACGGCCTCTGGCTGCGTCGCCCAAAGCGAAATCTCCGAAAAGAATGAAAGAGGAATCCGCAAGCAATACAGCATGCTAATTCTCGCGAAAATCGCGCGATTTTCCTTAAGTTTTTTTTAAACGCTCCCTTGATTTTATGCGATCAAGCAAACCTTAAAAAAACGTCTAAAAGCTTCTAAAAAAAACGCATCGCAACGTCCCCAAGGGGTGCACGCCAGCGAACGCCGTCGACAACGGAAGGGCATTGGCATCATGAATGGTTTGACGAGGGAGGACATCAAAGTTGATGCCGGATTATTAATTCATTCATTTAGTTTCGAATTTACATCGTTACAATTAGGCAAATGTCCTGTTGGCTACGGTCAAATCTGGTCTACGGTCACTCATACAATGCACATGCATAGACAAGGAGAACAGATATGAAACAAAATGCTCTTATTTATATAATGACATTTAAAGATTACCAACTGCACCTTTACCATCACACTTGGGCTAGGTCCGTCACACCATATCTACAACGCACCGTCCATAATCACGCACTCTTCAATATCATGTAGCGTTCAAAATCACCCACCGTTAACGCATCATTCACTTCTGCAATACAAATTCTAACGCCGTCCACATCACGCACAGAACAATATTTTTGATAAGTACAATAGTACAATAATCACTGATCAATGAAGTTTATCACCCAGTGGCTGCTTTGGACTTTTTATTAAAACTCCTCAAATAGGATGGAAAGGGCTCAAACAAAACCTCCAGGCAGCTGGTTCATTATAAAGAGGATGCCTTTAAATGAGACGTCGGCTTTGGCCATCTTGGGGAAATGGATCGGGCGTCGAGTCGCCAAACAGTAACGAGAGGAAAGGAGTGAATGGTTTGAGAGACACGAAGCGGTGAACCGAGAAATCGATGATTACGTGATTTCGGCGTTGTCTAAGCGAACCCCGTGAGGAAAAAATGTCGGGGCAACTACAATACCATTCACAAGTCCTCTCAATCTGCACATTTGTACGTCTGCTGATGTTAATATTGTAGATGGTGTAGTTCTTGTCTCTTATCTACATTACACTTAAAACGTAGATAGATGGATAGAGGTCTTTATTTGGGCAAAATTGAGACCAAATGGTCCCTTCTTCCATTTAACCCATCGTCGTATACATATTATATTAGGCATTAAACTTATAGTTACATTCATATGTACTCATAAATACAGAGAGACAGACATAAATTTAATTAGCACAGATTTGCACATCGAAAAGAAAAAAGTATATATATACACACACATACATACATATATGCATATTCAAGCATACATACATATACGATATATATATACATATATATGCATACATACACACATATACATATATATGCATACATACACACATATACATACACATACACACTCATACATACATATAACCTGTATGCATACACATACCTACACATATAAATACATGCACACATAAACATACATACATGCATTCATACACATACATAAATACATACATAAGTACGCACATATTCACCCATACATACATACATATACATATATAAATTAAGAATACACCTTCACATACACACATATTCAAATTAAATGACAGTGAAGATAGGGAACAATAAAATACGGAAAGTCCAAGCAAAGTATGAGGTTTGTGGGAAAAGCTAGGGAGAGGCTAGGTCAACATACTAATATACTGTACTTAAACACTTAGACACCGTACTGATATAAACTGTGATCCTTTCGTGAAGGGTTAAAGCACATTGTGCCTATGCTCCCAATTAAATAGTGAATTTAGTCGATGTAGGCAATTTTAGCAACTGAAGCGAAGGAGGGATCTGTTACATGCTAACATACCAGCCAGACACTGAAAACTCAGATAATTTGACTGCATTCTTTGGTGTCTTATATATCAATACACACACAGATATATATATCTATATATATATATCTATATATATATATATATATATATATATACATATATATATACATATATATACATATATATACATATATATACATATATATACATATATATATACATATATATACATATACATATATATACATATACATATATATTTATTTATATATATTTATATATATGATGGTTCTGCTGGCTCTTTTCAAATCGGTACGTTTTTCGCTCACGTCTTAAAAATGACCATATCGTCTATAGCATTGTCGAATATATTTCCATTCCATAGTTTCTCCCAGCCATTTGTTAAACCTCGTTTCCACAATAGAATTGTATCCACGGCAACAATGCCGAATTTATAGCATTTTACGGAGATCAACGAATATAAGATGATGCAATAAAAGATGGCGCACACCAATTACACGTTCTTTGAGAACAATCTTCTACCCCATATAATTTAACTGTCCATTGCGGTCAAGTTTTTCTCTACACTTCCCTTCCAAGATGCCGGCCTCGGTGGCGGCGGGGTAACGTCCTCGCCTACCAACCCAGAGGTCGTGGGTTCGATTCCCACCTAGGTGGATTTCCCTCCATCTAGGGCTTGGTTGTATGTGATTGTCGTCAAATGTCAAATGTAATGTAAGGTGAGGTGGAAGAAGGGAGTCCCAACCTCGCCCAATTAAGTCGATAAATAAATAAATAAGATTTCGTACTCTATTTCGTACTCTATTTCGTACTCTATTTCGAATAGGTTCTGGGCTGGTAATTAAATTTAAGGTACTATTTTTAGACTGTTTTCAAGCTTCTATCTATGAATATTAAGCAAAAATGTTGAGCTTCGTTTAATTTCCAGAACATTCCGATGAAAAGAGCATAAGATAAGTCATTACATATACCTACCTCAATATTCGACTCTTCGCTCTGATGCCATTCTCAGGAATGTTAAAAAAGAAACGGTCCAAATCGTGAAAATCCAAACGAAATATCTCTCGACCCGTCGAAGTCGTAATTGATTCCTAGCATGACCGGTTGGACTCTGGATACTAGATCTCGCGTTTAAAATTTTCAAAACACACGTCGGAAATATTTCGTGAAGAAATTGCGTCATTGGGTTAGTAAATATGCGTTCGCCCGCATAACAAGTGAGCTTCGCATCTGAAGGTCACTGCGCTCGTCAGCAATTCAACGCTCGGGACATGTGAAAGGGAAAAAGGAGCAGGCTTGAAGAGAGCATTACAAGCAGGCGGGAAAACATTGACGCTCAGAAGAGCATCATGTCGCAACCCTTGGTGTATCATTACGTGTTTCGCCTGGGCAAAGACATTTGTGTTCATGACACGAAGGATAACGGATCACAAAGGACTCACAGCCACCGAGTGCAGCGGTTGAATGAGACGATCCTTTTAAACTTTTTCTACGAACCAACCACAAAACGAGAATCGGGAGTTCCCAGAATTAAACTTCACTCGGTTTAAAATAGCTGTCTTCTTAATGAACTTATTTCATCAAATTTGGTTCGCCTGAATGTCGAGCAGAGTATGTACTTCTATGAATAAGTCCCGGGACTTATTGAACAGGCTATATAGTATATGTCTTTATATATATATTGAAGCACTCACAAGAGCAAAATTACTTGAAGAAGCCCTCTGATAAGGCCGAAAGCTCAAACAATCTACGTTGTGAGTGTCCTTTTAAGTGTTATATATATTTTATCAGTGCTCTATTGCTCCGTCCAATTGTTATACTAGTATATATAGATACATATGCAAACCCGTAAGGTATAATTTACATCCGCTACCTTGAAAAGGGATATATATATATATATATATATATATATATATATATATATATATATATATATATATATATATATATATTTATATATATTTATATATATTTACATATATATATATGTATATTTATATATATATGGGCTGACACAATATAACACAAATAGAATAGAATAGCAACATTTAAAAGGACACTCACACGGTAAATTGTCCTTTTAAATGTTGCTTTCTATTCTATTTGTGTTATATTGTGTCAGCCCATTATTGTGCCGCTCGTGTGAGTTTTTCCGTACAATCGTTACATATATATAAATATATATATATATATATATATATATATATATATATATATATATATATATATATATATATATATATATATCTTCGAAATGAAACGCTCTTCGGTGGCGCACAAATATATAAAAACACCGATGTAGATTTTTAGACCATAGAGGCACAAAGAAATGGCACTCACAATATGTTTTTTATTTATTTTTATCATCAAATCGCCAAATTGGACGATTTCTGCATCCCCACTCACCCACCATATTCTCTATCCAGATCTAGCCCCCAGGGACTACTACTGGCTGTTAGCTGATCTCTAAGGAAAAAGATTTGGCTCGGATGAGGAAGTCATCGCTGCAACTGATGATAATTTTGAGAACAAGTACACAAATCGTTTTACAAGCATGGTATCGAACAGTTAGAAAAGCGTTGGAATGATTGTGTATAGCTCTTGAAGGTGATTATGCTGATGAACAAAAATGAATTTTGTGAAACAAATGTTGTTTTGTTAGTCACTCCCGGGACTTATTGGACGATTGGTTAACTTCACTGAAAAGAAACAATAACCAATTTTTCACGTAAATATTCAAAATAACAGGGAATTAGTTCAGTTCACGAAGAAAATTTTTTGGTGCGATAAGTTCAAAAAGATAGATTTTGGGAGGAGAAGTGCAAAAGTATGAATACAATTACAATGACCCCGGATAGGATTTTTTAATTAAACACTGATAAAGCAGAATATAGTAGGTCAGCCATTTCGGAAATTGAAATAAAAGCTTCGTCACACGAATCCCACGATTTTATGAGCATTGAAAAAAATCAAATATCATAGAATTTCAATAAATAATCTAGCGACTTGATGACGTTTTTACGTAAATATGTCCGTCTGTAATGATTATACTTTATAAATTATGACTGTAATACCACTATGACTGCATTGCTTGCAAAAAAAGCAGGCAGATGATGTACAAAATTTTGAGTACAAAAACAAAAATCTTGATATTCCAAAAAAAATTTTAATGGACGCGGATTCTTTGTCGACAGTGTGAAGGACTCGAAAAGAATTAACTGAGAAGCAAAGTACTCCTTCCGATCGAAATTTGATGGTGGAAATCGAAACATTCGTACAGGCCGGTTCTCTTAACGCCCTGGATGCGACTTGCGGGGAATCGTATAACTGTAGATGAAACATTAGAGTCACGAAATTCAAACCGGTCGACTATAGCCCAGTGCCAAGGATCCTGCGAAAGGTCAATGACCCGTCAGTGCAATTCGAATTTCAACTGGAAAGCGACATAAAAAATCAACCTCCACGATTACATTCGGACGATTTCGAATCTGCGGCCAACCACAGATCTGGCAACCGTCGGAATTGGATTTCAACGATTGTAACAGATACCCACTCGAAATACCTCAAGAAACTTCGAGGAAATGTCACCGATGCAGAATGCGACAGATTTCACGTTTCCAAACACTAAATACACATGATCGTTATTAAATGTTGTGAAAGCGCGGCTTGCCAACGTTGACACGACGCTTAGGGTTTTGCGACTTCACTATAAATAGATTTTTCATTAACCAAATTGATATGTATACGACTAGAGGAAGTACTATATCTAGGGACAATAATTATCCCATATAAGGATGACATCGGTATGAAGATAGACTATACTGAGGATATGCATGGACGATACGAACTATGTAGAAAATTGATTGTGTTGGGTATATATGGATAAATATATATATATATATATATATATATATATATATATATATATATATATATATATATATATATATATATATATATATAATATACATTTAACTTGGACAGCAACAAACAATATAAGAACACATTAAAAGAACACTCACACGTTATTTCTTAATAATTGCGACGGAATTCATCTCCGTCTTTCTCGGAAGAAACTGAGTACTAGTTGTACCTAATTTCCTTTGTCGTATCACTACTAAGCCGAGTACATATCTTGCTACCTTTCTTTTATAAATATAAACATGTATATTAAAAAAAACCATAAACACAGTGACCAACCGCGACCCAAACACACACACACACACATATATATATATATATATATACACACATATATATATATATATATATACATAAGAAAGGCAGCAAAATATATACTCGGAAGTTACAGAAGAACCGAGAGTGTCATGGTAATTTTGGATATTCAGAAATGGGAAAATTTGAAAAATACGTAGAAGAAAAAGGAGTAGGTTAGGCGCGATGTACTATAAAATTGTTAAAAATGACGAAGCGAGGGAAGATTCATGCAAAGAGATAGAAAATCCAAATTTTATGGGAAAAAACGACCATGGTTTTAAAAGAAAAAAAGTAACGCAAAAAACAAATTCAAAAATTTACTATTTTTTATACAGAACTATTGTTGAATGGAACCCGACAGGTGCTTGGAGGTTTATTTGGGCCCTTATCATCCAATGTTAGGAATTTTAAGAATAAGTGAAGCCACTGGGTATCAAACTTCATTGATCAGTGATTATATTCTTCTATGTATCGCTGCCACCTCGATATGTGTTTTCCACATCGAGAGCTGAAGGAAGAGTATCAGGCAATCCTGGTGCTAATTGAGTTCCTGCATATCATCATCTTTTGTACGGTACCGAAAAACTTGTCCTCTGTCGTGCAACAAGTGTCGCCTAGGGCGACGGCAGTTACCAGCCAAATTGTTTCCGGGACGTGGTCACCCTCTCCATAGTCTAAAGACACTATGAAATCGATACGATTCGGTAATCTCTCCCAAGGTGACGGGAAATACCCAAAGGGGGATGTGACGTGCGAAATAGTCGTACATGAACTCTCCCTCCGCTTTCAAATCGCATTTAGTACAATCGACGAACCATTGCTGTGTAATACATTTTTTTTACGTTTCTCGAGTGTCGAAATGATTTCTGATTTCCCCAACACAGTGGCGACGATGTTAGAGGACTAACCTTTCTTCGCGTTGACCTCAAGCGTTAAATTGAAAACAAAATGGATAGTTTTTGTCTGCAATCCACACCTACATGTCTATATAGTCGGTGCAATAAATACACGAACTGGTGCTATCCGGCGTCCATGACGTGGACTGTAGCCCCGCCCACCCACTTGCGGCGCAAATGGGTTGCCCCGGCTGATGAGGCCAGATCAGATTGTTCGCCAGTTTCTGCCAAAAGATTCAATCACCATCCTTTTATCATCCTCCTTATTCGCCAGGTCTCGCCCCTTGTGACTTTTTCTTATTCCCTAAAATGCAAAAATGCGATGAGGGGACATCACTGGGAAGATGTGGAAGGCAAAATAAAGCAAGAAATGACGAGAAAACTGAAAAGCCTAACTGCCGAGGGCTTCCATGAGTGCTTTAAACAAGATGGAAAAGAAGATGAAAGAAGTGCATAGCCTACGAATGGAGGGTACTTTGAAGGAGACAAAATCGATGTAGGTTAAATTTTGCAAAATAAAGTTATTATGGCCTCAGTTCGCGTATTTGTTGGACATGGCTCTGGGGTTCGATACCGTTATGATATCGTTTCTTGCGATGGGATAATAAACTTGAAACTGTCTATGAAGGCGCCTTTTATTTCATCCCGGTGGTCGAATCTGCCATCGCAATTTGGTGCAATGATAATTCCTGCGGTGCCGCAAGAAAAATCATGTCCCTTTCTAAAAGTCTCGCCTTCCCTGTCTTCGTGAATCAATGGATTTTAATCAACCCTACTTCTTCAATATATCCGTGGTCTCGCTTACCCCCTCCCTCCACCCCTTCCTCTCTCTCTCTCTCTCTCTCTCTCTCTCTCTCTCTCTCTCTCTCTCTCTCTCTCTCTCTCTCTCTCTCTCTCTCTCTCTCTCTCATCGTAGCATTTCCTTAGCAAACCTGGAGGATTTTCTCTCTGTCTTTTCCAAATCCTTAATTAACGTTTTCTCTTATGGAGCCCATAAAATTTCTGTGCATTCCAAACGTGACCACTCTCGTCACTTTCATATTTCGCCTTCCTCGGCATGAATATACACATAATTCTGACTAAAAAAGGAATATTCATTTCGGACGGAGGGATAGTAAGCACTGAAATAAGCGTGGGAAAATTGAGAAAGTCTACGTGAATTCTTTACGATTAAAAAAAATAACACGGCTGCAAAACGTTCCGGCATGATGGAGGTGTGAAAACATGTGACTCGCGTCGAGGGAAGCAAATTGGAGGCTTGAGGCACGCTGTGGGCGCGCCGGCAGTTTACGAGAATCAGCACGTCTCCATGGTCCGCATGCGATCGCATTAATCGACACTTCTTAAGATGGAAAAGCATTGTGGATGGTAGGGAGTGAGGGAGGATGGTTGTTAAGGGGATCGTCCAGACTCCTTCTTGTCACGAGGACAGAAAGTGGTTCCCGATTACGAAGCCAGATTATCAATGTGCCCCACGACATAGGCGGCCTGAAATGTTATCATTTAAAAAAATGGATTAAATTTCACACTAGGAGAGTTACTATTTTGCCTCAATCACTTTAAACAACATGTCGGACAAATGGTTTCTCAGTGAAGCCAGCTAACACTTCTTTAAAGGAAACTCCTGTTTTCAATTAGGCCGGTGATTGATACGCGTTGATTACACTTTGTGATGAAGAGATTTAAGCCTGAGCGCGGTGTCCATATATCGACGAAGCATCGTTACTTTTTACTCAAGTCGAACAAGTCAAAGTATCGATTCTTGATGAATTCGACGATATACGAGCATATGTGCGACATTTTTGGTAGTTTTTCATGGGAGGCGACCGACAGCGCCACTGGAGATGGATGGGAAAGGAAGAAGGATGGAGAGAAACCCGGCGTCGGCTTTAGCAAACTCTTGTCGAAAGATGCAGTTTAACGTCGCATCCGACGGACGTCGTACTCACTCAAAGTGCTCTCCATAAATCAGCTCAAGTAGGGATCGGGATACCACTGAAAAATATTTGTTGTCTCTAGGATTTGAACCCGGGTCCTCTCGGTAGGAAGCCTGTACTTTAGCCACCGCACAATCCCTATCCCCGTGGGCAATATTATGGATATGACAGCATGGATAATATAAAGCTGAAATCTCCGACACCGATGCTATAATCGATTCGGCCATATGTGTGATGTGAAATATGTAGATAGTTTGGGGGATTGGCTGGACATATTCTGCGTAGAATTTGGTAATCATTTTCAGTATTTTAATTCTAAGATTGTTTTATTTTAACCGTCCATTCTTCTCTCTATTAACTGTCAATTCCCTCACCCCCTTATTGTTTCCCTACTCTACGCCCTTTTTCAAAATTTGTCCTGAGCACTTGTCTCTTGGTCTTCTTCACGAGATTTAACCTTCAATTTTCCCTTTTACTATGTTTCTAACCAATTCATTGCGCCGCTATGTGTTGGCCTCAAGGTCTTGTCTTTCTCGTTGAGTGCCCTCCATATTTTCCTTTCCCCCTCTCCTGTTCTACCTTACCTTTCCTCGTTCCCCACTCATGTCCGCTCATTTCATCTTCAGCATTATCCTCCAGCATCATACTCCAAGGGATTCTATTCTTCTCTGGTCCATTTTTTCAAGTCTCTCGTGCGCATTGTTCCATAGGAACGTTTGGACGAACTTCTAACTTGCTTTCAGCATGAGGTTCTTTCAATGCAACAATTTCAGAGTGTAAAAATCATTCGCCGTTACTGTTGTGGCATCTCCCGCAGTTTCTTTGGAATTTGTCAAAGTGAAAACACCATAAGTGTTGAAAGTTGGCTTTAACCTCGTGGACTGTGGCGCCTCGCGCACGACTACGAATGCCTGTGACATTGTATGTACGGTATTTCGTCACAACATCTTGTTCCTTTAAAAGCCCCAAAATTTCATAGTTTAAGAGGACGCCTCGGTAGCTTAAGTGGCTAAAGCACTCGACCGGATATTGAGGGATCTGGGTTCGAATCCCAGTCAAGGCGAATGATTTTTACACTCTGAAATTGTTGCATTGAAATGCACATTAGCGGATGACTCCGTTAAAAGTTAATGTCGCGGCATCTCCCGCAGTTCCTTTGGAATTTATCAGGTTCTTTGAAATTAGTAGTTACATCTTCCTCATGAACGCCATCTCATCTCCAGCTATTGTTCGCTTGATGTCGATCAAACTTCTTCCGTTCCAAGTTATGATGCTGCCCATAATAGATGTAGTATAAATGCCAGATATATACAAGGTTTATATAAAATGTATTGGCTTTTTTTCTAGATATGTACGCGAAGTGAATAATTCAGACTGACGGTTAAGTGTGCGCATGAAGGCAGATATCGTAATACAGGCATTGATATGACGACAGTGCACACACCATTATCACTGAAAATTTGGCGATGCGAAAGATCTGCGCTAATCCCGTCCCTGAGGTCTTGACGGACGACCAAAAGAGGCAAAAAAATAGAAAAACGGTATTGCAACGATTTCCCAACCCCCTTACGGTCCCGAATTGGCACCAGCAGACTAATTCCTATTCCCAAAAGTGAAATCCTCCCTCTAAGTACACTACCTTGGGACCCTAAGTGACGTCAAAGAAACTTGTCTGCGTACCCTTAAGGACCTTCCGGAATCCGCCCACCGCAGGGAGCCTTCGAGTCGTTTAAGTGTGTCGGCGCTCAAGGGATGATGCACTTTGAAAAATCTTGAGGCATTGCAGCAATAACGAAAATAAATCTTTTTTTCCTAAACTTTTCTCGATATTTTAATACAAAACATGTAGACATATTTATATACGAGATACAAAGACATTTATAAGATATAGAGATAAGTGGTCGCAAATACCCCTTGATATGTGAATTTCACGCGTGGAATATCTTCGTGAGACGTGTTCTCGCCTATCAAGCCAAAGATCTGGGTAGATAATGGCGTTTTGTTAATATAACGATGACTGAGGCCATCTACCTTTTCCATGCTCAATTTTGGGCTCGGAATTATTCTGAGAACAAGAGAAAGTATTAGTAGAGATCCGGTTTTCTTAATTTGCCTATTCTGGAAGGAAAGCGCCAAAAGGTCGCAATTACGTAGAACGTCTCATCCACGTGGTAGAGCACAGTATCCAAGTGAGGTCTGGAACATCCCAGAACACGTCCGCCACTTCGGCTTGACCTCCCCGGGACCTCTACGTGACTACTCATGAACACAGGGTTTTCCGCAATCCATGGCACAACTTAAGTTAGATGTGCGATATATATTTTGTAGAAAACTTTCTCCATTCCAAAAGGGTGAAAGAATGATATTGACGACTAGATTAATGAATAAAAAATTAAGATAATTAACATTCGTGCAGGCAAACTCCAAAGCATTCAAGATCTATAATCAACCGACATTTTTTCGTTTAAAATGGCCAATATAACAAATTAAGATAACCTTCGTCCGTATTCACAAAAAGAAAAAAATGCATCTTTCGAACGAAATAAAAATGAAGTAATGCTCAACGATTTTTTTAATCTGTTTTTTTAAGCACTACCTGTTGAGCTCGTCCGAAAGGTACTCTTCGCAAGTGTGGGCACTTAAAGAGCAGAAATAAATTTTTTTAAACATTCCGGAGAGAAAAAAAAAAGAAAATTTTCTAATACTTAAGCAGTTCTCCGTATTGGTTTGTATTTATTTCTGAGCGCACCGTGTGTTTTCATGTCTGCCAGGCCATATAAATAAATGAGCAACGATAATACTGGCAAGTTATCGCGGAAAATCCTTGGAAGAAGGCCAATATGCGCAGGAGAGGCGCGTGACTTCCCTCTTGCGGTCTGCCAAGGAAATACGAAAAATTAGCGCCGCGGACATAAATATATCCGGCCGTGTATGCGGTTGCGATTTTGTGTGTGTGCATACACACATACACACACACACACACACACACAAACACACACACATATATATATATATATATATATATATATATATATATATACACACATATATATATATATATATACACACACACACATATATATATAGTATATACTAGCTGAATACCCGACTTTGCACGGGTTAGGGAGAAACAATAATATAAATATACTACATAAATAAAAACAACAAATTATAAAGTACAATAATACACTACTTCATACAAAGTTAAGAATCTTTTTTATTTAACTCCTGCTTATAAACTACATTTTTTGTTTCATATCCAGGAGAAAGAATATATAAATTTTTAGGCGAACCTACTCTGGAGCAAGCAACATAAAGTTGCCCGAGGCTAAAACATGGCGATCTTAGATCAACACCACAAAACTTTAAAGACTGTCCCTGTGATTTATTAATGGTAATTGAAAAAGCTAGCCGGACTGGAAACTGTAATCTTTTAAAGTTGAAGGGAAGATCAGTTGGGATTAGAGGTGTCCGTGGAATAAAAATTATTTCACCTTTTCCTTTTCCAGTTAAAATGACTGGCTGGACTATATTTTTCATTAATTTTGTCACACACAATCGTGTCCCATTGCAGAGTTTTGGTGGATCTAAATTTCGCAATAAAATAAAGTGAGATCCTACTTTAAGTATAAGGCGTTGTTGTGGCAATCCAGCTGGATCAAGTGAATTTAGGAATTCCGTTGGATAATTGACGGCTTCGTCAGCATCCAATACGGTATCAACCGATTTATATTCAATCACGTCTCCTGGCAGCATGGCTAGTATCTCCTTGTTAATTTCATTAACAACATCGTTCTTAGGAGCAAGAATGGCTCTTCCTCGCAACCATTCTAAATTTTTATAATTTTGATTAACGTTAGGATAGACTGCTTGTATCATATCGCGGACATTTTTCATCGAAACACATAAATCTGATGACAATTTTATCATACCAGATGCTTCAATAACTTATCTATCTTCTCCAATCTCCAAAAGTTTATTTGCAAAATTTTGAACATTCCCATCTCTTGAGAGGATTCGCATGTTTTGTTTAAGGCTAATTTCTTGGACATGATTCCATAGAGCAGAATGTTTTAAACAGGCACAAATTTCTTCGGCTGGAGTCGATTTTGGAATGACAGGCAGAGTTTGACGGAAGTCTCCACACAGGAGTACCAGAGCTCCTCCCATTAAACTGCAGTTTCCTCTCTTCCTCCTTCCATTAATGTCGCTGCAATACCTGAAGATGCAACGGCTAGAGCAATTTCTCCATGAACCCTGATTTCAGCGAGAACTAAATTAATTAAAAATGTTTTTCCCGTGCCACCAGCAGCATCAAGAAAAATGATACCTCCTTCTTGTTTATCTACTTGATCCATTATTGTTTCGTACGCGAATTTCTGATCTTCATTAAGAAGTGGCTTTTTATCCGCGATGTATGCTTCTAAGTCTAAGACATTGTAGCTAGTTTCACGTATATAATCTGGATAAGATACACCCTTTTGATCTTGTACAGGTGCAAAAAGACCGAGTTCCACTAAAGTCTTGTTAACCATGGCGATACACTTTTCCTCCAAAATAATCAAAGTTTTATTAAAAATGTCGGAGTTAAACGTAATATCCAATGTAGGATTTTCACTTCGAACTTTAGCCAGTATATCCTCACTCATTGATTCTTTATATTTTTCCCGTAATGTTTTTGGGTTAGATGGATTACAGGAGGTAATTATGATGGCAAACAAAATTCGGATTTGTCCTGGAAGAGAAATCAAACTGGTCTCTCGCAATGAGTCATCCCAGTGTTGATCTCCTTCTAGCAACCCTAAATTCTGGCAAGCTTCTCTGAATGTCTCACATATTTCTCCGTTTACCGTTCTTAATTCTGCAAATGAGCGAGGTCCTCTAATGGTATGTAGAAGCATTCTTAAAAAATAACATTCGGCGTTGTTAGGATGGACTGTGTAGACTCGGCCCAATGTGTCACATGAATAAATATTATTCTCAGGATCAAAGTTGCCCATTTTTCTTCTACAAAAGACTTTCCTTGATGTATTCCACGTATAATATCTCGGCAACTCTGAATACAATAGTGTTCTTGCAAAAGTATCCTGCTGGCATAGTTGGAAAAATGTTGTTTCTATGACAGCAAAAAAGTAAACAAATTACATACATACAAACAAACACTCTCCTTTATATATATAGATATATATATATATATATATATATATATATATATATATATATATATATATATACATATATATATATACACACACACACACATATACGAGGGTCATCCGGAAAGTAGTACCCGTTCGTGAAATAAAGACACAAAAGTAAATATTAACAAACATAAAAAATTTTATTTGAAAGAGGATACTTTAAACTACTTCTCAACATAATCTCCAAGCAAATTAAGGCATTTGTCATAACGTGTGACAAGTTTCTGTATTCCTGCTGCATAGTCCTTCGCCGCCAGCTCATTGAGATACGCGAGGGACCCATCTTGCACAAATTTTTGCATAATGCAGATGGTGTTTAACAATTTCATGAACAATTGTTCGAGAAACATTGGGAAAATGCTCACAGATGTCATCAATTGTGACGCGCCGATCGTTCCTCACGAATTCGTCAACTGAGCTCACCAGTTGGTCTGTAATGACAGACGGTCTCCCCGAACGCTCATCGTCGTGTGTGTTCCCCCTCCCCATGTTGAAGTTGCGACACCACCGCCGAACAGACGACTCGTCCATTACATTGTCTCCATACACCTCCTTTAATTGGCGATGAATATCACATGGGCGAACGTTTCTTGCATTGAGGAATTTAATCACTGCCCTCACTTCACAACTGGCGGCGTTCTCAATTTTTTTAAACATTGTAAACAATCACAGAAACAACACAGGCAATGCTAGCGTCACGCAACTTGGCTCAGAGAAGGCAGACAAGCCACTGAAGCTATCTGACCTCGTCCAGCGGCTACTCGCGTCGTCAGCACTTCATGCGGCACGAACGGGTACTACTTTCCGGATGACCCTCGTATATCATTTGGATGGCACAATAGAGCAGCATAAAATAAATAACACGTAAAAGGACCCTCGCATTGTAGATTGTTTTAGCTTTCGGCCTTCTCTGAGGCCTTCTTCAGGTCAAAGTTAGACCTAAGGCCAAAGAGGAGGCCGCAAGCTTGAACTTTCTGAAATGTGAGTTTATTTACGTGTTCTCTATTAATATTTTTGTGTTCTATTGCGCCGTCCAAATGTTATATTGCTCTCGTTCAACATAATCGATACATTCCTATAAACGAATATATATATACATTTACAATGAAATAGATGTCATGGAAAGGGATAGGAGCACATATAAAGACGAACAGAGCGAACAGAGGAGAAATGGGGAGGGTGGAATCTCGAGCAGATCACTAGTGCACAAATATTTCCTTAACCAGGGCTTGAATGACGCCAGGTGTTGGAGGATAATTCTCAAGATTAAATGGGCAGACAAAGTGAGGAATGTGGAATTGTAAAGAAGAGCAGAAGAGGAAAATAAGGTCAACTGCCCAGCAGAGAGGAACTAGATGTGTCTGACTCAGATAAATGCGCGATGCATTACTTAGAAACGTAATAGATAGGAAAATTGAATGGAAGACTAAGAGATACGTACGCTCGCAACCACGAAATTTTAATACCCATGAATTTACAGTAGACCATTCAAATGCATTGTCACCATTAACAGCCTTCAAACGACGATGAATCTCAGTAGGAGTCACTTTTTCAGCAGTTAAAAATTCGATAACAGCACGCTGTTTAACTCGCGTTGACATAGCACTAGAAAACGTCTCCATACTTCCGCTTCTCAAAATACACTGGATGAATGAAACGACCTCAAACTTGTGCATGCGTGTTGAGGGGGAATGTTACTTCCATATGCCACCAAGAGTGCTTCTAAAGGTCATTTTGTTTGTGGCCTACAACCATGTTTGCATTAGGTTTCAGTCTGCCCTCGCACAGAGGACTAATTCAGAAGAAACACAACAGAAAACTTAACTGGGGGTGAGGAAATCAACACTATACAGAGCAGAATGGAATAATGCAGGTAATAATTCTTAGGATTGAAATACCGATTCGATTCTTCGCTTGCGGGGGTCAATTGGCCCCGGAAATTCGCAAGAGGCGAAGGGAGCTGAGAGGGCCGAGCGGAGGACTGCTCTCTTTTGTCCTCGAATTCGATCGACTAGAAATGACCGTTTCGTAAGCGATTCGGCGGGGAAACAAAGGAAAGTCCGCGGCGGGACTTTCTACTCGCCGCTCCCATAACAGCGCGCATGTCCGCCCGCATTCGCGCGACTCACGTGTCGACGTTAATGGAAGCGAACTGCCAGTGGACGTACTTACGTACGTACTGCTAATGCGAAATTTGGGCTTCTTTTTAAATCGATTCTTTACTTCCCCCCCCCCACCCATTCGACTCCCTTTTTCGAAAGCAGAGAAACTAAGAGTTTAGCAGGGAAAAGGAATATCACGCCATTACATTCGGTGTACATAATGGCACCACACCACACCAAACTATTGTTCAAGAGACGCTAGGAGAAAACTTCAATCTATTGAGTTAAAACCTATTCTCTATGATGCCTTTTCAACGGTCCAACGTTTCTACAGGTCGAAGACCCTCCTGTGAATTTTGAAGACATGGTCCGTGTGCCATTACGAACGCGTGGGAATTTTCTGCTCTTTGTTCCGCCGCATGCGAATTACACTTCATAGTTTTAATATTTCCGGAGTACAAGCATTTCCGCAGAAGGTGTTTTTGTGCCATCGACGAAAGCATTTGTAATGCTTGTATTTGCTCCATAATACATCGCATATTTTCAAAATGACAATAACTTTACACTCAAACGGTAACAATGACGGCTTTCCAGTCAAATGGAAACATTATCAAACAAGGCAGCCGTCGCCATCAGACTATGTGAGTTGACTGATATGCATTGTTTGGCATTTAAATGCAAATATGATGTTCAGTGAGGTTCACAAGTCATATATTCTCCTCGGATGATTTTTGTAATCAGAATTTCTATGTTAATCCAATATCATTTATGAATCCTGTGATTATTTCTATCACCAATTTCAAATTATTTTACTCCCTTGACGGCGACATGAACAAAATAATCTAATCGAGACAATTAAAAAAACAATTTCATGCTTAGTATTTCTGGAGAGAATGGCTTTCGTATTTTGATATAGATAACAAAGAGAAGATAAAACACAACAAAATGAACATCATTTAATTTTTTAAGGTGTTCAATCGACTTTTTTACTATGCGGTGACAATCTTTCAGTCGTGGGATGCCTAGCGTCCGTACGAATGGCTTCTGGTCACGCTCACGATGCTCTAATATTTGCAGAAGCGGTTTCCAGATCATTTCCTAGCGAAGGCAAAACAGGTACTACCGTCGTTCGGTAATCAAAAAGTCTGGAAATCGCGTAACGCATTAAGCAACGTAATTAGAAAGGCTAGAAGGACATTAAATGCATCTGGTGTACAGCTTTGGGTCCACACTGCATGAGTGAACGTGCCCGCGTCTTGAGACAGGTGCACCGCACTTGATGCCTGCAGCAACGCGGTAATGGCAGATATAAATACACACAGAACTATTCATAGACCCCTTTTCATATTCTCCGGAGATGGTGTAAACCTGTAAGGCTTGGGGAAAGGAATGAGTAGAGGTGATGGTAAAAACGCTTACTCGTGGAGCGAATTGCCGAGGTCAGAAAGTCAATAGAAACAAAAACACTCGCTCGAATTGCTAAGCTCCTTTCCCACGATACCATGACACTTGAACTATACAAATCGCACAAAACGTCATGAATGTACGGGTAGATCCTAAAAAAATCCAAATCAAAAACGCTAAATATACAATCAGCGTGGTTTTCAATTGATCAAAGGATGTTAAATAAGAATTCTCAAAATACACTGGATGAATGTAACGACCTCATACCTGCGCATGCGTGTTGAGGGGGAATGTTACTTTCACATGCCACCCGGGAGTGCTTCTGAAGGTCTTTTTGTTTAAGGTCTACAAACATGCGTGCATTAGATTTCAGCCTGCCCTCGTACAAGCAATGAAGCAACTCACAAAAAATCAAAACAATTCATGATTATTTCACTGTTTCCTGTGCATCGTTCCCAGTCTGACAAGCTAGAAGACAGTTCAGTCCTTCGCAAGGTATGTAAAACTTTATGGAAGGAGAAAATTTCGCTAAAGCACTCGATTGGATGGATTTAAACCCCTCCGCGTTTATCATTTAAGTGCGGAATTGGAGGCCGGAATCAATAATCGATGAACAATTTGTTTAAACTCTGAAGGTGTCGAAATTTAAACAAACCGCACGGCTATTTGAAAGGGAACGCACGCAATCATTACGCATTGGCATTCTTGACAGTTGCGTATCGCTTCGCGCATATCCAAACCTGATTTTTGATCGGTTAGTTCCATAAAATAGTCTTATACATAACCAAGACATTTAAGATCAAGGTTCTGAACGTGAAACGTTTGATGGGAAATAACCCGTACAAGTAGATTCACGTTGAACATAACCGCGGCCGTGACGTCAGTCTCAAGTTTCTTTCGCACAAGATTCCCTGAACAAAATCTTGAGAACAGATACATGATGTGAAAGGGACTTCGAACACTCTAATAACTCCTCAAAGTTTAAATCAGAGGAGAGATGTCACGAGAAATAATGGGGGACGAAGCAATTTTTGCTTGAGGATCGAGTTTCTCGTCCAGCAACACCACTGCCCTTAAGTGATGAGGTTTTTTGTGGGATCGCTGTAGAGATACGAAATTTAGTCTTGTTTTCCGGTTACTCTAACGGCCATTACTCAAGTTTCACTGAAAGATAATCGTTAACTCATTCATACCGCAATATTTATGCCCTAGGAGGAAATCGAAATCGCTAAAAATCTGGTAGGCCGGAGAGAACGATGCTCTCTTAACTGCCCGGAGAGAATTGAGGTAACGTGAAAGCAATTTTCATTCGATTACGGGCTTTCGGCGAATAGAAAAAAAAATATATATATATATATATATATATATATATATATACACACACACACATATATCGATATATTTTATATATATGTATATATATATATACATATATGTATATGTATATATAACCGCCACAGGGAAAGGAACTGGCCCCCCTACCCTCGTGTGACTTTCACACGCCGTATAGGGCTTAGTACTGGGTGAACTCTACCTTCACCTACTAAACCGACCTTCGGGTTGATTAGTGTGTATATGGTTAATATATATATATATTTCGGCGAATGGAAAGTATATATTATATATATATATATATATATATATATATATATATATATATAATTATATATATATAAATATACACATATATATACATATATATACATATATATATACATATATGTATATAGAAATATATAAGTGTGTGTATGCATGTATATGTGGGTGGGTGTGTATGTATTTCTTTAATTTCATTTTATTAAAAAAATTCGTTTCACCGAAACAAACAAACTGGGAATATTTTTCCCTTCTTAGCATATCTAAATATACATATATATATATATATATATATATATATATATATATATATATACATATTTTGAAGGAAAGTCTCACACATGTGAATAATAATTTGAACGGGGAAGCGAGATGGCGCTAGCGAACAAAAACACAGAGAAACGCGTACAAATAAAGCTCGCTCGTAATCCGAATTGACGGTGGCCAAGTCATCTTTCGTCTAGGAAAAGGAGGAACTCTCTCAGGTCTTTCTATTCCCAGAGGAAGGTGGTTTGGCCATCGAAAATTCAGAATATGTGTGAGTTTCATTTGTATGTGTTTCTCTGTGTTTTTGTTCGTTAGGGCTATCTTGCCTCTCCGTTTAAATTATGTATACATTTATGTAAACATACCCAGATATACATAGATACACACATATACAGATATGACTTATAATATGATAGATTTAATAGCGAAATTTTCCTACTCTCGGTTGGCATAGTTCTGCTCAAAAAGACTTCCTGCAATTATCAACAACAGGGGACCTGAATGCAATCATCTCTCAAACACCCGTGAACTGCCAAATATGAAATTTAGCTTTATTCATTGACAGATGCTGCTATAGAAATTAATATATAGTTGTGATACTGAGATAAGAGAATTTTCCTCGAAATGTAGCATGAATGGTGGAGAAAGTTTAGCTCAAAATTGAGCTCTATCCACGACAGCAACATCCCGAGACTCACGATAATTTTACACGCAGCGGAACTCACCCCGGCCGGCGACACGAGCGCCACACCAGGTGAAATCGCTCGGAATCAAAATGAGGCTAAGAGCTTCATGTAAAATTCGATCGTCATTATGACAACCGCCGATAGAATGCGTTCAATGAACATCGGTTTAGAACCAAACTAATGGTTTATAATAAGGGTTGCTTTCGGTGCCTGATAAGAGAGAGAGAGAAAGAGGGCAGCTACGTCAAAACATTAAGAGAGCGGATAATAAAATACAGCAGGTGGAGCAAGCTACAAGTCGGAAGAATTTTGGATCGAACTTGTCGACGTACTAACGACATAAAAAGAAGATTGCGTTAAGTAAAGAAGTATTCATACGGGGGGAATTGATGACATGGGCGTTGCGTAAGGATGTTAAGAAACGCTCCCTATGAAAACTTTGATATGGAGCGTAGCTATGTGCGGCGCGGAAACTTGGTCGTTGAAGCAAGATGATTAATGTAGGGAAATTGTTGACATGGGCGTCGAGTAAGGATTTTAATAAAAGATTAAAGAAGCCATCGTACTGCACATAGCAGTGTACTAAGAGCGTCGTATTGTGCGAGGCAGAATCGTTGTCGTTGAAACAAGATGATAGGCGAAATGTGGGAGTGGAGAAGGATGGAAAAGGTGAAGTGGACAGAAAGGAAAACAAACGAGGAAGTGCTAGGAATTGGGGATTTGGCAGGAGAGGGGATTGTCGGGATAAATCCAGGGGAGGTAGGAAAGACGGATGTAAAGCACTTTGATTGGCGATCGGATGTTGAAGACTGTAATAGAGGGGAGAATGTTAGGAAAGCGAGGAAGGGGCAGGAATAGGAAAGGGACGTTGGATGGGATGAAGGAAGGAAAGAAGTATGCGGAACAGAGAATGTCACGGGAATGTTGGATATGCTGAAATTGGAGAGTTTGAAAAATGTAAGAATAAGGATTAGGTTAGGTAGGCGCGATGCACTATAGAATTGTTAAAAATGACGAAGCGTGGGAAGATTGATGGAAAGAGATACAAAAACCAAACTCTAGAGGGAAAAAAGACCCCAGTTAAAAAAAGAGCGCAAAAAACAAATAAGAAAAAATCTCTTTTTTTAAGCAAAACTGTTGTTGAATGAAACCAGCTGCCTGGAGGTTGGTTTGGGCCCTTTTCATCCAATTTTAGGAGTTTTAAGAATAAGTGCAAAGCAGCCACTGGGTGATAAACTTCATTGATGAGTGATTATTATACTATTGCTCTTATTAGTATAATGTTTCTCGTATGTGATGTGGACGGCGCAAGAAGTTGTATTGCAAAAGTGAATGATGCGTTAACGTTGCGTGATTCTGAACGCTATATAAAGTTGAAGAGTGCGTGATTATGGATGGAGTGCGGTGATGGCGTGAAGAAACAAGCCCAAAGGTGATGGTAAAGGTGGGAGTTGGTAATCTCAAAGTGTCATTGTACATAAGAAGAGCATTTTGTCGCATATCTGTTCTCCTCGTGTGTGTACTCGTTTGTATTTGCATTGTAAGAGTGCCCGTTGACCAGACTTGACCGTTGCCAACAGAACAATTGCAACTAGATTTATATATAATATTAATAACTACAGGTAGTGCCCACCTGTGTGTATGTGACAGCTATTGGCGAATGAACACGACTGGTCCCCATCTAGTGGATTCGAATTACAACTCTAATCGATCAAAATTGATCATTTGCGAATGAAGTATTGTTTTTTTGAGTAATTTGAAGCGATCATTGTGTATAATCAAATGACCGCTGCATTTCTCTCGGATTTTGAACAGGCACACTTGTCTGTGGAGGAGGCCGAAGTCAACGGTAACAGCGAGAAATATGCATAGATCATCAAATCTACAGGAGTAGTAACCTCCGTACAAGTGTAAAATTAGATTTTGAAATGTACGTTTTACGCCGTTAAAAATTGTCAACACATATGCTTACACACTTTATTTTGTCTCTTTACAGGTGAGTATCCGGTATTGGCAACTGAATAACTAAGGATACACTTCCTATTCAGTGAGTAATTACTGTGCATGTTTGTGTGCATATATATATATATATATATATATATATATATATATATATATATGTATATATATATATATGCTTTCGTAGACGTAACACGGAAGTGCCGAATAGTACCATACAAAGTAACACACAATATAGAAACGCAAAAAAAGAAGAACACACACGTTATTTCTTGATATTTCGACGGAAACACTCCGTCTTCATCTGAAGATATAGAAGTAATGAATAGTAAGTAGAAAGTAGATAGTAAGTAGAATAGTAATAGAATAGAAAGTAATGTATAGTAAGTTACTTCCATATCTTCAGATGAAGACGGAGTGTTTCCGTCGAAATATCAAGAAATAACGTGTGTGTTCTTCTTTTTTTGCGTTTCTATATTGTGTGTTACTGTGTATTGTACTATATATATATATATATATATATATATATATATATATATATATATATACACAAATATATAAAAACACAGATGTAGATTTTTAGAATATAGAGACACAGAGAAAGGACACTCACAATTTGTTATTTTACGTTT